>NW_027280828.1:635000-844280 GCF_046629955.1 Centroberyx affinis
CTATAGAGAGGAGCGGACAGGAATCAGTAGGCTATTGTCATGACAACTGAATTAGTGTGCTGATGTTGATTTTTCAGAGCAAGATAAGCAGGGATGTAATTAGTGAACCCATCCAAACTCAGTATACTGACCTTTTTATGCTGACCTAAATCTTTCTGTTCATAGCACACATCATACTAAGTAGTATCAAACTGATGAAGATGACATGTTACATTATATGAAGATATTTTAAGGAAAGATGAGCATAACATAATGCTTTCCTAAAAGTATAATAGATTTTTGACATATTATTGAGATCAGGTGACTGTTTCACAAGTTTCCCCCCCTCCCCTCATAGGCTACACTTCTTTCAAACACGCATGCACACAAACTCATTCCCTATCTTCTCCCTTCCCTCAAGCAGTGGAGTGTAATGAGGAGTCACAGTTGATCAGCGACCTGTTTAAAGGCTACAACAAGAACATTCGCCCGGTGGAGCGTCCCGAAGACAAGGTGGAGGTTCAGATCAAGCTGACGCTCACTAACCTCATCTCCCTGGTGAGAGCTCTTTCTTCCTCCCTGCTGCAACATTACACACATTAGAAAAACATGCTCAAGGTCCCATGAGCACAGATGATTCCAACAGCTCTATACTGCAAATACACAAGATGCTCTACAAGTTCACACTCATTCACCTAGGAGAACACAATCAATCACCCAGCTGCCCAGAGTTTTTCACATAAGTACGTACGTATGTCAGTATTGTCTGGTTCAAATTTGACTCTGTAACGGTAACTTAGCAATGCATGATCAACACCGACACCTCAGATATTCACGCTACCTCTTCACTTCTACTACAGAATGAAAAGGAGGAGACTCTTACGACCAATGTGTGGATTGAGATTGTGAGTTTTCCCTCTCTCCATTCATGTATTCTTGTTTAGAGTATTTCTTGGCAAAAACCTGGCAAGGCTGATGGTATTCATGTGAATTTTCTTTAAAGGATTCAGCCTCTCTCACTTATTCAGCCCTCTGCTGTGTCCAATTGGTGTGTTTACGTCACTGGTGACTACCCTTCTCTCAAATGTCACCCACAGCAATGGAGTGATTATCGCCTTGCCTGGAACAAAACAAAATATTACGGCATTGAGATTATCCGCGTGCCATACAACACCGTGTGGCTCCCTGACATCGTCCTTGAGAACAAGTAAGTGTGCACTAAGAGTGCCATCCTGCCTCTTTCCCACAGCTTGCAATGCCGTCATGTTGCTTTTCATGCCTGTGTAAAGTCTCAAGTCAACTCTCATGTCTCTTCTTTACCCCCACTATCTGCAGCATCGATGGCAAGTTTGACGTGGCATACTACGCCAATGTGTTGATCTCCAACGATGGCTGGATGTACTGGCTGCCTCCTGCCATCTATCGCAGCACTTGTGCCATTGAGATCACCTACTTCCCCTTTGATTATCAAAACTGCACCCTAGTATTCAGGTACGATACATGATATAATTGAATATCTTCATTTGAATATCATCTTTTAAATCTCTTCTTAAAACATACTTTTATCGTAAGGCCTTTTTATAACCTTTGACTTCTATTCATTTGTGTTGCCTTGCCTGTTATTTTATTCCATATGGCTGGATCTGTTTACCTTACCTTTTAGATTTTTAGTGTTTTATTTTTATTATTATATATTTTTCATTACTTTTACCTGACTGTTCTTTGTTTGTGAAGCACTTTATGACTTTATTTTGTTTGCGAAGCACTTTGTAACTTTGTTTTGAAAAATGCTATATAAATAAAGATTATTATTATGTTCCATTCTATTCAATTTTATTCTATTCTCACTGCTCCTGTCTGCCCCAGGTCCCAGACATACAGTGCCAATGAAGTGGACCTCATCTTGGCTGTTGGAGAAACCAGGGAAACTATTGAGTGGGTGGACATTGACCCTGAGGCCTTCACAGGTGCGTGCATGTCCAACACTCAAACACACAATTTCTGGGTCTATGTGTGTGTGTGTGTGTGTGTGTGTGTGTGTGTGTGTGTGTGTGTGTGTGTGTGCGTGTGTGTGTGTGTGTGTGTGTGTGTGAGGAGTCTTTTTCTTCTACCTACCCTGGCACTCTAGCCTAGCATGTTGTCCCCCTTTAGAGAATGGCGAGTGGGCCATTGTCCATCGTCCAGCCAGGAAGCTGATCAACGCACGTTATTCCCCGGACGACCTGGAGTATCAGGAGATCTTCTTCAACCTGATCATCCAGAGGAAGCCCCTCTTCTACATCATCAACATCATCCTGCCCTGCTCCCTCATCTCCTCCCTGGTTGTACTGGCCTATTTCCTGCCTGCACAAGGTCAGTGGCGTCATTGTTTTATTCCCTAATGCCATTACCACACAGATTAACAAGGTTGGTAAATGGGGTAATATTACAAGGAGTGTCATAGCAGATCCACACTCACATAATATCGTTACACTGTGGACATAAAAAAAGAATTTCTTCTCATTAAATTTGTTTCCACTAAATTCAGACAGTAGCATTTTAGTAATTTAACGTCACTGCCAGAAAAGTACGGGCCAATGTTTAGGGCTAATTCTAAATACTGGCCCAAATATAAAAGGACCAGTGTTTAGAATTAGCCCTAATAAAGGCAGTGATGTACAAGCATTAAAATAAGACCCATTTGAAAGTACAACCTACTCTGAAATTGGACCTGGTACAGTGACTAGGTCTAAGACCAAGTTCAGTATGGAAATGCTGCAATTGCCTGAGAAATTCTAGGGGGAACACTGGCATACCAAGCATCTGGTTGTTTGTGGCTTTGTTTACTATGAGTGACAGAATAGTTGTTTCATCTTGGACCCAATCCCTGTGAAACCAGTTGCTGAACGACTGCATGACATTTGTTTTTTATTCATATGTGTTACCATTGTTTCACTGCACAGTGCCTGGGCACAGAGGATGTGCGCATTTGGTCCCATAATTGTCAGGAGAGCATGGTCCTCCGTTCCCTGACTCTCTGTTGTCCCCTTCACAGCTGGGGGACAGAAGTTGACTGTGTCCATCTCTGTCTTGCTGGCTCAGACTGTCTTCCTCATTCTTATTGCTCAGAAGATCCCTGAGACATCTCTGTCTGTCCCCCTCATCGGCAAGTGAGTCAGTGTGCGCCTGTGTTTCTCCTCTGCATCTCTTTGAGTGACATTTCCCCGCTCTGGATCTCTTCGAGTTCTGCTTTTACATTTTTAATCTGTATGGTCTCATCCTCAACACAGCTCTCCTCTAATGTCTTCCTCAGGTACCTGATCTTTGTCATGTGTGTGACCACGCTCATCGCTACCAATCAAATTGTGGTGCTCAACTTCTCCCTGCGCAGTCCCAGCACTCACACTATGTCCCACACCATCAAACATGTATGTAGATCCTGCGCTATACAGTCAGAAAGCTTTGTCTATTCAAGGGTTAATCGATGTGGACTGACCGTTCTCGCCTTTTCTGTCTCCCTCAGGTGTTTTTGGAGATGGTCCCTCGCTTCCTGGGCATGTCCCCGCTGGTGGATGAGGGCGAGGAGGAGGCGGAGGTGAACGGATTGAGGGAGCGGCGGCGCAGCTCCTTCGGCCTCATGCAGAGGGCAGAGGAATATGTGCTGAAACAACCGCGCAGTGAAATGATGTTTGACAAACAAAGAGAGAGGCATGGTCTCACACGATCGATTGGTAAGAAATCCTCTCCTCTTCAAATTGCTCCTATAGCTCTGTCTTAAAAAACTATAAATGCATTTGTTCCAACCCTTAGATCTTACCAGTCATTACGCCCCAGCCTGATTTTTTTTTTGTATATTTGGTATTTACACATTTCAACTTGACTACTTATTAGTCAGCTAATGTCATAAATTTAGCTGCTCAGTTACTTTTGTGCTATCTACTGCTAAGTGCGGAAGTCTGGCAGTCCAGTAACACATTTAAAAAATAAATAATAATTACCACCCTGCCACTAGTAAATGTAAAAATACACAGGGTGCACTTAGGCCATTTATGTCCTAAATTTGAAAGATTCAGTGTGCTCAATGATAGAGAAGATGTTGTGAAACTCAGGTTTTAAGAATATTTAGCATCAAATCTATTCATATTTCCCTACACTACCCACATATTCTGTTTATCACATGGTTATTATGCCGTGTGTGTGTATTTCATATATCAGTAGTGCATAGAGACACACACCTTCTAGCCCCATTGGAGTGACTATGTGGCCATCTCTGCCCCAGCTAATGCAGCGGCATGGCATGGCGTCTAACTGCAGCCGTCTCCTTCCCTCTAGTGGATGACATAGATGTCAGCTGCACAGCCAACCTGTATAAGAGCTTGGCCCAAGCTGCACCCGAGATCAAGCAATGTGTGGATGCCTGTAACTTCATTGCTGAGAGCACAAGACAACAAAACGATACTGGATCTGTAAGTGTAACTTTCTAACTGCCTAGACATTAGCTTTTAGGCAATTTGAAATTAAATTCAAATCTCTCAAACAATAGATACAATTTAAGGGTGATTTTTTTTGTACCTTCTCTCTTCCGCCTTTATTTCCAATTAGGAAATGGAAAGCTGGGTACTGATTGGAAAGATGATTGACAAGGTGTGTTTCTGGGCCGCCATGCTCCTCTTCACCATTGGCACAGTGGGGATCTTCCTAACAGGACACTTCAACCAGGCGCCAGACTCTCCCTTTCCTGGGCAGAGCAAAAGATACGTCCCGAGTTAAAAAGCCTTCAGCACTCCCAAAATCTCACCAAGGGTCGCTGGTGTCTATAAGAGTTAGCGGTCTTGCTCTTTTCCTCTCAGGCTACGATTCAGGGTTGAGTTAAGTCCGTGCAGCAGGGAATTAATACCAAATCTGTGTGTGCCCATATTCAGAACTCAGACAGGTGCAGCACAGCCACTGTCCTCAGAGGGTTTTGATTCAAACTTGCAACTTAAGTTCTTTGGAGATGCACTATCTGCTCCGGAGAGAAAGTGGATCAAGTTTGGTGAAACAAGTGCTATTTTTAAGAGAATCCCAGTTCATATTACTTTTCATAAAAATCTACATCAACTTGTCCACTGGGGATATGAATAATGTAATTTCATTCATTCATATGAATTTAATGTATGTAGAATTTTGTTAACTATTTAAATTTTAGGTAAATTCAAACAAGTTTAATGGTGAAATGGAAAATGGGCATTATGGAACTGTCTTTGCCATCATAACTTCACAAACATCAGCAATGTGAACAAACCTTTTTACGGCTTAAAAATACACACAAAGTTGATCTTTAGCTGTCACATACTCATTGCATTGTAAAAGCTCAAACAATAAGTTTCAGAGTTTAAAAAAATGCGACCAAACCCAATAAATCACTATGAAAACAAAGCTAGCAGTGAAGCCACAGTGTTTCAACAGGGAGTGAGATACTGCAGACAGGGATTCGGCCTTTAAAATTTGCAGAGAACTCTTCCTTCATTCTGGTGATTTTGTCATTTTTATGATTTCCAAATGATAAATGTGTCCTAGCCTAATAATAATATATCAAATACAATAAATCATGTTCCTCCTCCACCAGTTTTCTTTAGGTTATAATGGTCGACTTACTGAACCCATTTCTAAGAACCACTATCATCAAAATACTGATAGCAGCCAAAGCCTGTCCAAATGAGTGGTAGCTTCAAGCAGATCGCTAACAATACAATCTGATGAAAATAAGTAATTATTAACATTGTTAATCTGCATATGTGTCTGCATAAATTGATGATGTAAGCAATGTTTCCCTGACATGGAATGATAACAGGCTACAGCATATTGCTCCTCTTGAACCTATTAGAAACAGTTCATTTTTACCAGTGATTGGTCCAGTAGAACGACATGTACAATTTGTCAAAAGCCCCTATAGTATGAATTGTAAGGCTGAATTTCTCAGTGTAGGCTTTAGGCAATGTAGAAAACAAATCAAACCTGATTTTTTTGGTGATTGTAAGCCTATTTCAAAATTAAATCGATCACAGTCATTCATTAAATTTCTTTATCTACTGTATAACTCATAGATGAGTTTTTGTAGACTTAACAAAATGGTTCTATATAGTAGAGATTGAGAATGTGAGATTTTCCACATCAACTCTATAAAAAGACCTTTTTAAAGAACCATAAAAGGACCTTTATTCTTATTTGTCTGGTTATTTATTAACTATATGGTGGTTCAAACTTTGGTCATCAGTGACTCTATTAAAGCCACTTGTCACCACACAGTCTGTGTGTCTGTTGCAGCGAAGAACTATCAAAGTCAAAACCACTAAGGCATTGTTCGGTTTCATATGGAACCACCAAGCTCTACCTGTTAATGGTTTTACAAATAGAAGTAAAGAATAAAGGTTCATTGATTGACTGATTGATTGGTTTCATTTCCATGTCATGCACTAAAGGTGGTAAGACACATCCATACATCACATTGCAAAACATATTCCCAAACCAACCCTTGTATCAAACAAAGTGCATTGCTGTTTTACAGGTTTTACAGACAACGCTTGCCACATAGAATCCACCTTTTCTGAAACATATCAAGTATTTCATGATTGTTTAACCAACATAAATTAGCAGTAATAGGAGTAATCTTGCAGTAAAACACACTTCTCAGCTCATCTTATAAAGGACAAGAGAACTTACATTTATTTTCATGTGGTTCTTGATATAATAATGTTCTATGAAGCACCTTTTTAGAACATCTCTTTTTAAGAATGAAATTGATTAAACTGACATTGTTTTATTTGAGCAAAAGATATGGCCCAAGCAATTACATTTCTCACAAATAACAGCAAGTGCTTAAAAAAAGGCATTTGTGAGGAGCATTGAATTGAAAATCCCATTCCTCGAAAACACTATTGACAAAGCTTGGCCACCAAGAAGGAAGACACTGCAGATGGCTAATTTCAACATTTAGGATGCAGCACCTAAAATAAAGGTTAGACAACTATGAAGCCCAAGTCTGAACACAAATCCATTTCCCTTGTCTTATGTGAAGAATTTACACACGTAACTTAAGCCAGCCAACTCTGAATCAGAGCCTCACTCTTCTTATTATGACTTATTTTTTAGGAAGTCTTGTTATAGTTAGCTACGAGAGATATTGTCTTGATATCATTGTGCCATGCTTTTTTTAAAAATAAATATTCAATTTGGTGCATCATAACTTGCTTAACCATTTCTTATTACAATGTGTGACTTATCTTCACATATACTGAAAATCCCATGAAACAAAAAATGAGGAAAAGACATTTATTTAACCTTAAATTTTATGTCATAGCAGTTGTGCCTGAAGTCTATCATACATTAAATTGGGCTAAACTATGTATTTCAGAAATCTTCCAAAAAGAAAAAAATAACCAGGATACTGTATTTTGCTATCACAGCAACATCGTGGCAATATGTACTTCATGTATGTCTGCTAATCTACTGGGGTGCTTGTCCCTCTACTGTATTAGCCTGGTAAGACCATCCTGATCACATGACCTCACATTCTGTCCGTGGAGCGAAACAGAATGTGAGGTCACGTGATCAGGATGGTCTCACTAGGCTACTACTGTATATGATCACTGTGAGAAAACGCTTATATGACAAATCTCTGTACTAATGTGATTGATATGCTACATGCTACATTCAAATTAAGAAGATCCTATATATAACTATAGACAGCTGTGAAATTTAATTTTGCAGAAGAAAGGAACTTAAAATGAGAAAATGTGCCCACAGTTGAGATTGACTGTAATAGGCCTATATACTGTAGCATGGTAGAAAATAACACCAGAATGGGGGAACAATATGATGCTTGTATCACAAAGTGGTGGTTAATTATACTACATTTTAGCATCAGAATGTTTAAATGAGCATTGATTGTAACATTAACTTAAAAGTGGTCAAATTTACAATGTCAAACTGTTACTGTTACTACTGTAAATACTGTAAATGTGTATGTGTATTATATAGGATCAGTATGAAACATCATGAGGCTTTTAATATGTTAGTATAAAATACACCAAATTAAAAAGATGAACACATACTATATGATGTCTCCCATTCTGAGTATAAAACATAAATGCCAGGAAAGGTCAATTTCGTCAAGCTTTTTCTCAAAATCAGCACAGTAAGTCTACATCTCTAAATCCAGGACTGGCCCTTCTGTGTAAGTGTGGTTATACACTGCCATGTGGTGTGAGCCTGCACTGCATCCAGCATGGGCACAGCACATCTCTAAGTGACAGTGCTACTTGGACAAACGTTCATTGCTATTCAATTGTAACTCGTCTGAAAGGCCTCATCGTGTCACTGTTATTCATCTGTATTTACTTACATCTTGGGGCCATTTGGATCGGTTATTTTAGTCGGTTTAACCCACAAAGGCAGTGCTGCTTGTCTGACACTAGAGTTCACCAACAGTGAGTGACAGCCAGCCTTCCCAAAGAAGAGAATCTGTATTTAACAGATGTCCAGAAAGTTTGCTCATTTTGTCCAGTGTCCCTAACTCCATTGTAAGCTATTTTATATTGGGCAACAGTCTTAATAATAGTGTGGTTGGTAGGCCTACTGTATTATCTTATCACTGGTACTGGCTTGCAAATCAGTATCCAAATTTCAGCCTATTACCTGTGTCATCGCATATGGCCAATGGTTGACAGAAATCCCATTCTGGTTCTCCTGGCAATTGTTTGTGGTGCTGAAGTGAAAAAGAATTCACAAATGTTAATCCAATACTGTGCTCCCATAGAAATAACAGCAGCCATAAACAGGGATGTACAGTAGCATAAGGTGAACCCACATAAACTCAATTTATCCACATTGCATAATAGTTTACCACCCTTGTTAGAAGGACACAAATCTTAATGAGATACTGTACATTTATTGTACATATCATAGAAAGTAGTATCAAACTGAGTCTGTAAATTGTATGAAGATAGGGTCTTTTAAGTAAAGGCAGAAAATAATGTTTTTCTGGAAGTACAGTTGATTTTATTGAGTTTATATTGGTGGTTGTTTGCCTTATGATGATCACAGACTGGAGGTCACATTACCCACCTTTTTATTCACCACTGCATAATAATGAAATATGGACTAGGTTACAGGGTGCATGATGACCATTAGCACCTGCAAACCGCTAGAGGCTGCTATTGTGCAGATAGACTTTCTTCCTCCGCGGTTAGCTCTAATCTACTCCGCTCACTAATGACACCATCCAAAAGAAAGTAGATAGGCATAGTTTATAAAACGGATAATTCATTGGCTGCGTCACATTAGAACCTGTTGTAAAACACCCGACGGACATCTGTGACCGCATAACAGCTAATTTAAAGATTAATGCGTGCACCGAAAATCACTGCTACTTATGCGTTGCTTAGCAACCACTTCTTTTTGCTCCTGCTCAAGAACTACATTGCTTTGCGGAAGAATAACAATCAACTATCATTTAACTACTAACGGTGTCAAATAAAAGATGTATCGAACATTTGTTTTGCGTAATTAGTCCAGGCATTTTAGCCAAAAATGTGGGTCAACCTCTCACAAATTGCAACAAAAACAAACTCAATGGATTTTGTGTACTCAATATGTTCTGAAGAAAACAAGAGAGAAGAGAAAAAAAATCCTAAGGAATTGTATGAAGGGAAAGTTTTGAAAATCACCTAAATATGATCCTACCAAAATGCTTTTAGCCTTTTTTTTTTTACAATGTAAGTCTATGGGAGGACTGTTCAAACCATGCCCATTTTGAACTCTAACTACTCTTTCATGCTTTCATGCTACCGGGGTAGAACAAAACATGACTTTGTTTTTTCATAACTTTGACATGTCCCCTTCATGAAATGGATGGTCATAATTTTTCTTTTTACTGCAAAAGTAATTAAATTCATCAATGAAGTGATTCACCACATAGGCAAAAAAGTGCAAAAAAAAACGCCTGCCCTGAAAGAGGGAGTACCAAGTTAATCCCATGTCATTTCCTACTTGTTGTATTTACATCATATTTGCACTGATGGTCTACAGGTAGTGTCCCTACACTCCAAAGCAACCAGAATGTCAAAATATGGTTCTATTGTGAATCAGCAGCCTTTTATATAAGGCCTTATTATAGGCGGAAATATCAAACAGTTAATTTTTCTGAGAAATACTCACTTCTAATCCTAATCCTAATCTAATAATACTGTAATCAGTACCCAATTATGCTAATAATTCAGTAGCCACTGACATTGTCTCATCAAAAACAAGTTTTTGACATAGTTTGTCACTGAGCACTATTATTGTGACTATCCAGTGAGTATAACCCACAAAGTACACAAAAATGCCTGCCTTGTAACAGGGAATACCAAGTTGATTCCATGTTTTTTACCCACTGGTTGTATTTACATACTTCATATTAGCACTGATGGTTCTCAGGTAGTATCGCTAGACCTCAAAGCAACCTTAAATTAACAACAATGTCAAAATTGAGGGCTAGGAGCCAAAGGGGCGTAAGTACAATTTTGGTCGAATATGAGTATTATATATCAATTGAAAGTTCTCAGTGAGATCTTTTCAGTGCCAAAAAGACACAACTGAAATCATGACCCATAAGTTAACAAATAACAACAAAAACTGAAAGCAAAGGGGCGTAAAAGCTCATTTACTATGTCAGTCGAGGGTTAGGGTTAGGGCTATTAAAACTGCATAGGTGGAATTGGGTGCTTTTGACTGGGGTCCCCCAGGACCCCAATACATTGGTATTTTTTAAAAAGCACTAATTAAAACAGAAACAGAAAACAATGAATGATGAATATGAAGTCATTAGGAACAAATTGATTGACAAAGGCATGAAAAATTGGAATGATAGAATAAAAACACCTGTGAGACAAAAAGTATACCTCTAGGGTCTGCGGGTACCCCAGTCGGTAACTCAAAATTGGATCTCTCATCCCTACAAACCCCTGAAATGTGGTATTATATATGATTGTAGAAGGATTTGATGAATAGTATGTGTATGTAGTGTTAAAGTTGTGTGAACTGTCACAGTTTTAAAATGTGTGAATTTAGCAAAAAGTCCAGCCTGTCTGCTAGAGTGAATTATGACATCACGCACTGTAGGCTGGCTCCATAAGATCCCATTATAAAGGTTGAAAAAAGTATAAAACTTAAACTGCGATTTCTCAAAAAGTACAAAAGGTATCAAAAAGCTGAATACGAGTAATAAAGTACTAAAAGTGGTGACCCGTTTAAAGTTTGAATGGAGTTTCTATCTTAAAGTATGAAAGAGTAGTTAGAGTTCAAAGTGGTCATGGTTTGAACAGTCCTCCCATAGACTTACATTGTAAAAAAAAAAAAAAAGGCTAAAAAGGCGTTTTTGGTAGGATCATATTTAGGTGATTTTCAAAATTTTCCCTTCATACAATTCCTTAGCACTTTTTTTCTCTCATTCAGAACATATTGAGTACACAAAATCCATTGAGTTTGTTTTTGTTGCAATTTGTGGGAGGTCAAGTTACATTATTACTGGACTAAATGCCCAACATCGCTACTCCAAGGTAACCGTGAAACTCGACCTTTCGTGGCTTATCGCTTCAATAAACAGCCTCTCCCAAAAGTATTACGGTAAGTTTAGCTAAGAAGCGAGAGTGCAATTCCGGTCTGTACGCTTTACAATAACGTTAAAAGCTCCTGGGCACTGCTTCGATGTTTTGAATAGCCTACTTTATTGTAAAACAGAATGAAGCAGTCGAAAGTATGAATACACAGCTACGTCTCATCCTATATTTTGACTGTGGTACCCATAGATATAAAAACGTTTTATAGGTGGTACCTGATATTTATCAAGAAACGTCGCAACTTATTTTCGTCAAAAGAGGTTTTATTTTGAAAATGTTGACCGGAAGTCTAATTTTATATCCTGGCTGGCTGGCTTGATACTGGTCGAATACCGACCAGAAACAGTTTCACATACCACCCCTCTCCTCTCCTCCCCATGTACATTCCTGTCTGCTCTTCCCCGGATGGCATCCAGTTGGGACTTGTCCCTGTTTTGTTTTTTATCAGCAGGCTTCTTGTCGTGCGCAGTGTCCAATTCTACGTGTCCCTAAATGCCTGTATTGCTGCTTTTCCACACCGCTGCTCAAATCTGAGAACAGCTGACCACTGCACTCAAAACGTTTCCTATAATTTTCTTACAAGTGCCTCGCGATCCTACAATAATAATAAAAAAAACAAAAACAATATCCAGTAAAATTCCACAACTGCCGGTTAGGAGAGACGTGCAGAAACGATGTCTCGATATCTCTTATTCTTTTCTCCCCCATGCTCAATCACTTTCGTCGGTTGGATTTGGCACCAAATGGGAGGGACTTGAAAGTGTGCATCACCTATGGGGAATACCGATATACACTCTCCTCCTCTAAGGAAAGACCGAGTGATTTAGGATGAAGTAATCTTTTTTTTTAGCTTGATTCTTGTATGTTTTATCGTATGGGCCCGCATGTGGAATAGTTGTTTTCTGGAGCGACGTGATCTGAAAGTAAGTAGGCCTGAGCTGGACTTCAGCGCATATTTCACCCCTTGTGTGTATTGTTGCAGTCAGTCGATGACCGATTTAACGTTTAAATGTTGAGCAACTGCGGATTTCACAGCACCGTGGCACAATAATCCAATCGGTGTCGTCTGAAAAGAGTGTTGTCAGCTGGTTAGCAGAGATTTGTAGCGTAACACTTGCGCACATTTAGGTGCAATTTCTCCATGGAATGCGGTGCTGCAGGAAACTGGGGAATGGGTGGAGACGAGAAAATTTAGCCTTCAGCGTTTTAAACCATTACAAAAGTCAGAGAAAACTTTTGTATCCGGGGGGTTAAATGGACTTACTATCTGGCAATGTATGGCCTTTAGTGGCGTAGGAATTTGGCTTACGCAGATTGTTGAATTTGAAGAAAAGTTGAACCTGATGGGAGTGGAAAGTCCTGCCAAGTAGCGTGACGATGAGGCAAAAGTGCATATTTTTCTTAAGCGATTACAAGTTTTGTATGGTAAAACTTTTAAAAGAGACTTAGTTACTATTGGTGTTGGGTAAAGGGTAAAAAGGATACACTCAGGAAAAATGAGTCTTGAGCCAATAATAGACAATAGGCTCCCATTTGGGGAAATCTGATGGGAACCAGCGCCGGAAGAGTTGACTCAGCAGCGCTGCTGCCTTAATCACACAGGAACATCTTGTTGACACTTTATATTCCAATGCACTGTTGATCATGTGGATCATTTTGTTGCCTGTTGCTGAGATTGTTGCCCATTTATGTATGTTGCAATACTGCAGAAATTGCCTGTTGTACCCTTAAGGATACCGCACACGTTGGTTGTAAAATATTCAAAACAAAAGCCAATAATCTCTAAATAATACAAAAAGCTATTCATACCTTTTCTGCTGAACAGGCTGTACCCTTTCTGCCCCAATAATATGAAGGTACAAACTGAACTGAGGAAAAAACACACATATATAGAGCTGTGATTTATCTGGCTTTGTGTTTTCTTGTAACACTTCACATAAGTGATACTGCAATATCCAGAAAAGCCTCATTCCAAGTTTTCAAGTGCGACTTTATGATAATGAGCCCTTCTAAATCAGGGTAATAGGTTTGGAAGAAGGCTGTGAAGTGTAAACCAAGCTTCATAGTGAGTGTGATAACCCAGTTTGATTTCTAAACCTTATGTGAAAGGTCTAATCACTGAAACCTCCCAAAACCTGGACCCCCTTTCATGATGATTGGACATAGGTTATGGGATTATGAACTTCCATTGGCAAATAAATTGTTAATATTGGCAAAATTCAACAAGATATCAACAAAATTTGTTCCTTAATAGCCTGGTCCATCAGAGCTGCTGGTCAGATTTGGTGGTAATCAAATAAATCAAAATTGCACAAAATCCAAAGTGGCAGACTTCAGATTTGTAGAGCAGGGATAGCTGATACATGCACACCCAAGATTCATGCTCATATGACTGCATGTGTGCAAGACGTGGCCATTTAAGTTTCTTTGACTATCAGTAATAGCACTCCCTTCTGGCCAATTTGGTTCATATTCAGAGGAACCTGCGAGGTGCAATCCTTTATGCATGTGTGAAATGGCATGTCTCTGTCATGTCATATTTCACGGGACACTGAGTAAACAGTGTAGGCAGAGTTTCACCCCAACTAGCCCAAAAACAAGAAAGTCATGTCAAATCAAAATGGGAATTCTCTGTTTTAGAGACTTTTTTTGGCAGAAAAGCTCAATGTTTACTCAGTATATGATGAGATTGATCAGTTTCACCTTTGTGTGACCGATGTTTATTTTTCTCCAGTGTATGCCAGTGTAATGCTAACACTTACGCACACTCTGTGATAAGTGAAGGGTGCAAGCCTCCTCTGCATCATCTAACACTGAAGACTGAACACAAAGAAGAAACTGCTGCCAGTCTTCTTAGCACACAACATTAAGTTGATCAAAGAGATTATTTGGCAAAAACGTTGTTGCATTCCTTTAATTCTGGTTTGAGGTGAAAGTGAATAAACCATTTGTTGAATATCTCAAGTGGAAGGAAAACACTTATGTAGTTGAACTTATCTGTCAAAACCAACAGCTAGAAATTCATTTGAATTAAAGGGTTTAATGTCAGATAACATGGCTCAATGGCCCAAAATGGAATTAGAATCATAGAAAAAATTGGTCGAGCCAGTAATCTCATTTCCTCTCTGTTGCACAACAGAGACACAACAAAACAACAGAGAAAACACAGAAAAAACAGAGTAGAAAATGGCCTTTGGAAGAAAAAAAAATGGGAGTTTAATATGGTTTTAAGTAAGTGGGGTGGAATGATTCAGATATATATATATATATATATATATATAGGGTTGTAAAGGCAGGCAATATTCCACTTGTTTTGTTGCAAATTTCCTAGGTAATTTTTAATTTTATGACTTTTATGTGAGAATTTTAGGAATTTGCAACTAAACAAAAAAAAAAAAAATCATACATATTAAATAAAGCCTATTTCTCTTACTTGAAACCATGGCATGTGGGTCAAACTTAGCAGACACCAGATTTCACCAGTTAGTGTATCTATTAAACCAGGAGACCTAAACACAGGAGCCCTCCAACAATCAATCAATCAATCAGTCAATCAATCAAACTTTATTTATATAGCACCTTTCATACAGGTTAGTGCAGTTCGAAGTGCTTCACAGATGACTGACAAGTGGACAGTTAGACAGGGTTAGGGTTAGGGTTAACACGTGTAGACCGTAAAAACAATTTGAGACCAACGCAAAAATAAAAAATCATGACAATGCAATACAATAAAAATAGATTTAAAAGCAAAAATATATAATAATACTATTAATAAAATAACAGATGAAATAAAATAGAATAAAATTTGACAACATAAAAACAATAAAATATGTGAATAAAATAAAGTAAATAAAGTCTATAAACCATACTTAATCAAAAGCCAGGCTGAAGAGGTAGGTTTTAAGTTTACGTTTAAAGATTTCAACACTTCAGCTGCTCTCAGATCCACAGGCAGACTGTTCCAGCGGCTCGGAGCATAAATGCTAAAAGCTGCCTCACCTAAAGTTTTAGTCCTGTACTTTGGAACAACTAACAGACTCGTGCCAGAGGACCTGAGGGGCCGAACTGGTTCATATACTGTAAGCATGTGAGACACATATGCCGGTGCAAGACCATGAAATGCTTTAAAAACAAGTCAAAGAATTTTAAAATCAATACAGAAACTGACAGGCAACCAATGTAAGGACTTTAAAACAGGTATAACACACTCCACATACAGGGAATCACAGCAGCCTCTCGTCTAGATGTGGCTGTTCTCATCTAGATGTTTACCAGATGATGGTTATGAAGTTATGCAGTTTGTTTTTAAATGTTTCTTATCTTATCTTATGTAGGAGAAAGCTGGACTTGTTGGTTTTAGAAGCAAAGCGCTTACAAAAAATGTGATGAAATCACATTTGTTATCAAGTTAACAAACAAATATTTTATCTAAATAGCATCAATTTTGTTGAGATTCTCTTATCAAGTATTCTTTGTCCATGTATTTTATCCAGTAGTGACTCATAGTGAAATATGGGTATACAGACAATGGAAAAATGTCAGTCAAAATGTTACACCCCCCGAGTGCAGGAAGCACTTCAACTGAATATTTTTTATGTTAGAGACCTCTAATGGAATTGGACAAAAACATTTTCTCATTCTGCTTGTAAACACAGAGGGAAGTCCTTGCTGCACTCACTCATTTCCAAGGTAATGTTCTGTTAGACTTTAGCACAAGTTTTTTTTTTATATATATATTTATGATCCCAGTAAGTTACAGCAAGATTGGCGATTAAGTGTTTTACTACAATCATATTTCATCACTGGTCCTTTGTTTTTATTGTCACTTCCTCCTCAAAGTCATCAGTCTTTATAGGGGATACCACTCAGCATTTGGCTGGCATTGTCACAAACATGATGTGCCCACCCACTGGTCAACAGGTTTGGGCATTTCACCCCTCCCCATATTTCCATCAGTTCCTTCATTGAAGGAGTCTAATTCATGAACAACTTTGTGTTAATTTCTATTCTTTCCATTTGGCTATAAAGAAGCGATAAGATTGTCTGCTCCACTTATTTTTTCTTATGATTCCACCTCAATTTTAGACCACTGAGTCTCATTAAATTACATTAAAGGACAATGCCACATATTTAAATAATTAATATGTTAGCGTTGTGCCCTTGGACCATAATCAGTGTCTTGTCTGTGAACTGGGACATCTCTCCCAAAGCTAGAAACCAGAGAACAAAAACTAAAACATGTGATGCCATCGAGTTTTAAAATGTACTCTATGGACAGTGAGCAGGAGACTTGATGGTGGGCTCATGGAACATTTGTTTTATAGCCACATGAGATTTAGTATTTAATAGAGTTATGAGTTCTGAAACAGAAAATGTACACTTATCCCCAGAAAATCCAACTTTGTGCTCGCATAGTTACCTCTGTCTTTGTTTCCCAAGTCATTTACTATGAATGGATGGATTCATTTTCTGTGCCGCGTTAAGCTCTTTCTACGTTAAGCCTTTAACTACATCCCATGAATGAAAAAGGGCTATGTGTTTCAAATGTTTTGCACACAAAGATAATCCTTGAAATGAACCATAACATTAACAGTGGTAGATGTACACAAAATTAGCTGTAAGCCACTGTAAAGCTTTGGGGCTGGTTGACACATTCTTTTTTTTATGAGTAGGGTATTAGTATATCACATTTGTGATACCTTTGAGAAAGTACATTGTTCTTCATTTCTCAACACGCATGGGTGCCACCTTGATTCAAGAGAAAGAGTAGGGGCAGAGTGTTATGGGTGGGCTCTGTGTAGTAATTGTCATTGCTTAAATATGTGTAAAAACAGTATTTCTCAACATAAAGGACAAAACATTCATAATCAGGTGATCATTACATGATACTAGTATCTAACAGAAGTGCTTAGGTGAAAACTTGAAAACTTGAATCTGATGGGATGAAGTATGGCCTATGTTATTTTTACCCATTGAGAGTCACTTCTAGACCAGTATGAATACTGCTGCTACTACTACTGCTACTACTGATACTACTACTGCTTCTACTACTGCTACTACTGGTACTACTACTGCTTCTACTACTGCTACTACTGCTACTGCTACTATTGCTACTGCTAAGAAATAGATTCTGTTATGGAACACAACAAAGCAATAAAACAGCAGCAATTATGCAGCAGCTAATCAAAAAAATTAAAAAGTATAAATATGGGAGGTAGAGGCAGTTTTAATTTTCATACAAATTATATTGAACATAGCAAATTAACATTTTTCTTTTTTTCTTTTTCTTACAAACCTACATATTGCAGAATTAAACTATTGAGTGTGTTCAGTTTTTAGATGTGTCTCTTAGTGGTTTCACCCTCATTTTCACTCTCAAAATTTAAGTCTCTGTCTCTCTCCCTCTCTCCCTCACTCTCTCACCCTTTCTGTCGCTCTCTCTCTCCCTCCCTCCCCCATGGCCTTGTTGCCCTGGCAACAGTACATTCAGCCAGTCAAAGACATCTGCCCACACACGTATACAAAAGGGTGCACACACACCCTTTTCTCTCACGGTTTAGCATTAGCTACTTAAGTATGTGTCCCTAGACTTCTTGTGTGTCACGCTGGCGGTGATATTACCAGGTAAACACCAAAAGACGACTGCAGTGTGTGACAGCTTTCTGTTTGTGGCATTATAATGCAGATACCTCTCTAACTTTATACGGCCTGTCGTCGACTGGTGGGATATTGCGTTGTATTTTGATGCCTCTTCCTGGTGTGGTGTGGTGTGGTGTGGCGTGGCGTGGCGTGGCATGATCAGTACTTGATGTTCCCATCAAGGATTTTATTCAGATTCACTTGAAGTCCGCTCTTGTAGCCGTAGATCATCTCACTAACTATATTCAGCTCCTTCAGATACTGTGTATCCAGAGCTTCTGTGTATCCTCTGGCAGATGGGTGATGAAGTTTTAGAGATTAAGAATTTGTTCTCAGTTTAATTGGAGAATGCCTGAAATGTTCATAGATTGACTGTTTTACTGTGTTTGTCCTCAGCTAGTGCCACTGTTCCTCTGTTGGCTTTCTATAGCCAGGAACAGCGGCTTTATTATTATTATTATTAGTAGTAGTAGTATAGTGATGCAAGAATACAGACAGTGATACATCCATAGTACTCACACAACTCTCATGTAAGTCCTATCCATTTTTGTGGTGCAAAAATGTACTTTAAAAATGAGCTTTTATAGACTTTATTATGCCTCCCAAATTACAAAACCTGGGGGATATTTCACAAAGCAGGATTATAAAATTATCCAGATAACTATAAAAAATATTATGCTGTAACACAATGATACTGATTTGAATCTGTTAAACAAAACTTGAATATTAGGAATATGATTCCGTCATGCATGTGAATGATTGCTAATAATAAACAAAATTTGAGAGGATATTTCATAGCACTTCTTAAAGTTAGACGCCAAACTCACTAATCCTGCTTTGTGAAATACCCCCAGGTCTGTACATGTAAACAAACCTTTTACCTGCCTCAGAGTACAGGTACAACCCATCTTTAGCTGTCACATACTGTCAGTCCTTTCAGCAAAGTTTAATGAATAAATTTAAGAGTGAGATGAAAATCTTCAATCAATCAATAAATTGCTATGTAGGCAAATTCAGTAGTGGGCTGTGTTTCAACAGAGAGCTACTGATTGGGACTTTAAATAATTGCAAAGCATGCTATTGCAATTGCAATCTGCTATTGGCTGATCTTGACCAGAAATGTAAAATGTCCCTTGTTCCCTTTTACTCTTTGTCTTAGCACCAGAGCAGCAGGCAGTACGATGGCCAGTCCAGAGGAGGATGTGATCGAGCCTGTGGCTCACAGCTCGACGGCCCAAAACCTGGGCAGAAGGCGCTTCACACACGACAACCACAATCTGAGTCCAGAAGAGATAGATGGCCTCATGGTCAGCAGTGGTGAGGAAAATCGGTTCCTTTCATAAACACCCACCATGGGTATATCAACCATCCATTCAGCCACCGTAACTGCATTAGAAAAGATTCAGTGAAAAATTCTAATCTTCCAAATCACAGAGGGCCGTCCTTTCTTGGTGGTGCATCATCTTCTGGATGTGAAGGAGGCAGGTGTTCCTTTCCTAATGCCTGGTGTCCCAGTCACATGCAGAGTGGACAACACAGAGAAATATACCACTCGCTCAAAGGTATGCAATATCTCTTTCCCAGTCTACATGGCAACCCATTTTAAAATGTATGCCCTGAAAATTGTAGTTGTTAAAAATAGGCAGTAGTACTTACAGTGAGCTCTTTACACATTTGGACGGTGATTCAATGTTTGACATTTTGGCTCCATACTTGTATTATACTTGATGGTTTAATGATTATGAAGTATAAGTGCACATGATCATCTTTAATAGTTTTTTCATCCGGACAGTTCCTATTGTGCAGTGACGTATGGAAGTCCGCAAACACCCTGAAATTAAAGCTGACTTTTGTCGCATCCAAAGTAATGAGTATTGACGAATTACTGATGCAGTTCTGTTTCTGAATGTATGAGAAGGCTGTTTGAAGAGTCAGCTGTCCCTTAAGCCTGTTAGTCTTGATACAACTGGGTGTCTGAACTGCTGAGCAGGTTGTTTCAAGCCAGAAGGGTCAGTTGTTGTATTATATATATAGTCTATTGTTTAGGTTGAGAGGGAGGTTGGAAATTACTGGGTGAGTTGTTTTGGGCTCGGTCCTAGTGCAGGTGCAATCTAGGCAGCGTAGGTGAGTATAGGGTGTGTTGAGAGCGGTTGAGGGAGTGGGTGGTACTGGGATGCCAGAATTTACTGTTGAGCCTCCTGGAGGTATTAGGGGCCTAATTTCATAAAACATCTGAGATGGGAGGTTCCCACTTGATGACAACCAATGACGTACTCATGTTCACCCAGTCCCCTGTCCCTGAACACCGAAGCCACGTTTCTACATGAGCGTTTCCCCTAAAGAGCACAAGGTCCTGTGTGTTGTTAAATGTCAATATGGAGCCAAAAAAGAAAAACAATGTGTTGCTGTCCGAGTATTAATGGATCTCACTGTAAATAGCTAGTAGTAGCTTTGTGTTTTTAGCAATCAGTTTTCTATTTTACTTGTCCCTATTTAATAGAGAATAATACTTATTCAGTAGTTACTAGGAACTATGATGATTTATATCAGTCGCTTTACTGTTTTTACTGGTTGTAAATGGAAAAATGGTTTGTCATTGAATTCTATGTGGCTATTCATTTATACATAAATATCATCACTGTCATTTATTAGTCTCTATTGGCACTCTCACCAGAAAGTATTCTAACCTTAACAGTCATTCATCATATTTGAAGTACTAGCCACTATTAAATATATTGTACAGTATTTCAATAATTTTATTTAATTAAAATTAAGTTCATTTTTGTTACCAGTCAAGTTACTTGTTACTCTTTAGATCAAACTGAAAGGGTTCAAAATGTTAACATAGTCAAATAGTTTCAAATAGAGATAAGATAACAACTTTATTTAAAGGTTTAGTAATGACCAGTAACAATGGAAACATGATACTGGAAATTGGAACGGTAGCCAATTTCCAATAATGATAATTTCCAGTAATATTACTGGCAACGATTACTTGGTTTGAGATTGGAACACTTACTTGTAGGAATTTAAATGGAGTTTAGTAAATGTAGGATGATGATATCTAAAATGACTAGTCCCATATGATTCAGTGGCATAGCTGCTTAGTTGCAAATTGTAAAAACAGGAAAGAGACTCCTGAAAAATCTAAATTGTTACTAGTACTAGTGACTGCTGAATAAGTATTGAATAGTCACTAGCAAGGTATAAGGGTTACTAGTAGTGGTATAAGCTAATTAACATAACATTTCATTCAGTAAATGCAATTATTTTGTTTGATTTTCTTCTAGCTTTGATTTTCTGAGACTTATACTAGTATGTTTATGTACATGCTGATAATAATAATAATGTGTGTGCAGGTGCGTGTGGGCACCCTGTACACTGTGCGACTGACACACGGTCAGTTCAACTGGACGGTGAAGAGGAAGTACAAGCAATTCCAGGAGTTGCATCGAGACCTTTACAAGCACAAGATGATGCTGCACTTCCTGCCTCTGGGAAGGTTGGCACACCACTCTGTTTAGCTTAATCATGCAAATCAACCTCTGGCTGTGCGGCAGGACATTTTTTTAATGGAGAGGGGCGCAATTGAAGTCCGTGCGGTGGCTTGTTGTGATTTCTCATCTAGGTAAGCACTATGCATTTTGAATATTCAAATTCCTCTTGTAGATTTGCAAAGGAGAGGCAGCAGCTGAGGGCCATGTCTGAGGAAATGCCCAACCTGCACGGGACCGAACGGACCAGAAGGACCTCCAGCAAAATGGTATCAAGCAAACCAATCAGACACACATATACATGCTCTATAGAAGCCCCTTCAAAACACAAGGGCACAAACATACATACAAATGTGTCTTGTTGACAATTACAAATACTTTTTCTGCTCTGAATTACCAAATAGTGGTGGCAGGATATTAGAATATTTGTGTTCTGCATCATCAACATATAGAAAATACATCTATGAAACAATGACATTTAAATATTTAGATGTAGAAAGCTGCTAAGCTGCCTATCAGTTGGTTTATTTACTTATATTATTTACACTTAGATGAGACTAATATCACTCACAGCACTCAGATATTCAATTAATATCACAGGGAAATACACTCACCGAGCATTTTATTAGGAACGCCATACTAATACTGGGTAGGTATCAACTTTCAGCTCAGTGTCAACCGGCTACCAAAGGTTGGACGTGTTGCATTCTGAGATGCTTTTCTGCTCACCACAGTTGTAAAGAGGTTATCTGAGTTACTGTAGTCTTTCTGTCAGCTCCAACCAGTCTGGCCATTCTCCTCTGACCTCTCTCATCAACAAGGCGTTTCTGTCTGCAGACCTGCCGTTTGTTTTTGCACCATTCTGTGTGAACTCTAGAGACTGTTGTGCGTGAAAATCCCAGGAGATCAGCAGTTTCAGAAATACTCAAACCAGCCCGTCTGGCACCAACAACCATGCCACAGTCAAAGTCACTGAGATCACATTTTTCCCCATTCTGATGTTTGATGTGAACATTAACTGAAGCTGCTGACCTGTATCTGCATGATCTTATGCATTGCACTGCTGCCACATGATTGGCTGATAATTGCATGAATAAGCAGGTGTACAGGTGTTCCTAATAAAGTATATATAAGTATATATTTATGAAATGCTACATTTTTCTGTTAAAATACTGAGATTATGATTGTTTTCACACCTGAGAAATAAAAATTACAAAACACAACATTAATTCAATGTGTCACATTGTAAAGAATTGCTGTATATTTAGTGGAAATATTCTAATAACACTAACTGAGGCCCACAGATTATAGTCTCATTATATTCATACAGTCTCAATGACACAGTTAGTAACTTATTAGTTGACTTCCCCAGACAGACCCCATTTAACAAATCTTTTGTCTTTGTCTCACTCTCTGACTGTTTTATATGTCTACTAATTTGATGAGTTGATGTTGAATAGTGAATCACTTTTTTCTCATCTGCTCTCGCTATTGCAGAAATACCTTGAAGAGTACCTAAATGGTCTGCTGGAGAACGCCTTCTGTCGGAATGACCACAGCATGGTGAGAGCTATGTAACACACACACACACACACACACACACACACACACACACACACACACACACACACATATATATGTAAAATTGGTTTGTCATGCAGTAAGGTGGAGCTGTCTCTTTTCTGTTATTTTCAGCTGGAATTCCTTTCTGTCAGTGCTCTCTCCTTCATCACGGATCTTGGACCCAAAGGCTTGTAAGCACAATAACAAAAAGAGACTATCTGTGAGTGAGTGAGAGACCGTGAGAGTGGGCGAATGAGTCAGTGCATGAGAGAAAGTTAACGTGTGCTATGTGTCACTTTGTCTCAGGGAGGGGCCCATCTTCAAGAGGTCAGGCGGTCACCGCATCCAAGGTCTGAACTGCATCGGCCACCATCAGTTCTGTTTCCGCTGGTCCCGCCGCTGGCTGGTGGTCAAAGACTCCTTCCTGCTGTATCTGAACCGAGACAACGGGGTCATCTCCTTCGTTTTGCTGTTTGACCCCGAGTTCAAAGTTAAAGTGGGCCGTGCGTACACAGACACCAAATATGGAGTCTGCATCGAGAACTTCACTCGGTAAGTCAGCTGTGTGTTACCATATATAATGAAACCTCTAGCAACATGTTGTTTGATGGTTTGATGCCATACATTTTATGAGAAATGATTAAGTGCTCACCATCAGCTTTAGAGTGAGACATTTCAGAGAGCCATATCAGACGAACACTTAAAGAACTATAGCCCTTTTGTACATCATCCACCATCTATTTCCGGGTGCCACAATTATTTGGACAGGGTTGAAGTTGTGAAATCAGCTTTGATTTATCATGTTCCTGCAATGGAGCTTGAAGAATGCAACGAGCAACTCAAGCAGGTTTTTCTTCCGAATAATTTTCCTAGAGTTTAATAGGAAAGTTGGGATAGAAAAGTATAGCAGCAGCATGACGGGGAGGATGATGAATCTAAACCGAACGCTCCGACCCATATTTAGTTGTATTAGCTCAACCGTGTACTGTATGTGTAGTTACAGTTGAATCCTCTGAGAGACAAATTGAAATGTAAAAAGGATGGAAAGGGAATCTGGGGAGAAAATATCAAGTCTGGTGATGGGTTGCAGACTTTTAGATGTAATTACACAATGAAATTTACTACATGACTACATAGTACATGTAGTCATGTACTACAAAAAAGGGGCGGCTGTGGCTCAGGAGGTAGAGCGGGTCGTCCACTAATCAGAAGGTTGGTGGTTCGATCCCCGGCAGTCAGCATGTCGTGTCCTTGGGCAAGATGCTGAACCCCAAACTGTGGTTGTGCCAGCACCCTGCGTGGTAGCTTGCCGCCATCGGTGAATGAATGTGTGAATGTAGGCATGTTGTAAAGCGCTTATAAATGCAGTCCATTTATAAATGCAGTCCATTTACTATACAAAAGATCTGTTCAAGTACTTCTGGCACCCAGACACATGGGGGAGCATCTACAAAAAGTACTGTACTTCTTTAATATGCCATGTAATATGCCTGAATAAATCAAACCAACGCAACTCTCTGCACTTAAACCATTGTGTCAATTCGCATGGCAAGTAATAACAGTATGGAGTCAAACATCAACCAATGTGTTGCTTCCCAAATACTTATTTTGTTCATCATGCCTCATGTAGAATATCACTGTACAATATATGATGTGATCTCAGCATTTGTGAAATGTATACCTCCTTCAAGAGTCTTGTGTCATTGCAGTATATTTATGTATGAGGTTATTCTATGGTGTGACATGTCAGGCATGTTTGTTCTTGTTTAGGAATCTGATCATAAAATGCAGCAACTATAGACAGGCTCAGTGGTGGAGTCACGAAATCAACAGACTGGCGGAGGCATGTGACTTTCTCAAAGTGCAGCGCTTCCAGGGGTTTGCTCCGCCACACGAGGACACGCTCACTAAATGGTCAGTTACGTGGTCTGTCTGAGATTTGCAATGCCTGACATTCTTTGATGTTTCTCCTCAGTTACTAAACTTCTGTGGTTCATTGATTTTGTTTAAAGGTATGTGAATGGCAGTGGCTACTTTGAAGACCTGGCCAATGCTCTGGAACAAGCCAAGGAGGAGATCTTCATCACAGACTGGTGGTGAGTGTCAGCAGGATCTGGATATGCTGATGAACAGGGTTTAATCTATGAAACAGAAATTTCCACATATTGCAAAATATTTGAGCTACATATGTAGCGTATTTATCAGCTGAATAGTGTTGATATATAAAAATAGATGAGAGTGTTCTCTGTCTTTTCTCTCAGGCTCAGCCCTGAAGTGTACCTGAAGAGACCAGCTACTGATACATACTGGCGCCTGGACATCATACTCAAACGCAAAGCAGTAGAGTTTCTCTCTCAATCTTTCTCTTCTCATTTTAAATTTTCAAATGGTTTCAAATTGTCCTTTACCTTTTGCAGTCCTTTTTTCAAATGGCATCTCCTTTTTTTCTGTCCATTCTCTGCAGGAACAAGGTGTCAAAGTATGCATCCTGCTCTACAAAGAGGTGGAGCTAGCACTTGGTATTAATAGTGACCACAGCAAGAGGACGCTCATGAATATGCACCCCAACATCAAGGTCTCACATTTTACAATCACTCTCAGCTCTCCACACATTTGGATACTCAGACAAAGACAATTACTTGAGAGCATGTTTTCATGTCTGTTTTTCCCCTTTGATGTCCCTCATCAGGTAATGCGACATCCTGATCACGTGTCATCTGTGGTGTTCCTGTGGGCTCACCATGAGAAGATGGTGGCCATTGACCAAACGGTAGCCTTTGTTGGGGGCATTGACCTGGCGTTTGGGAGGTGGGATGACAGCCAGTACCGACTAACTGACCTGGGCTTTGCGGAGACAGCCAATCATGGAACGGAGGTGGAGCCAAAGGAAGCCACAGAAGTAGGAGGTCTTTTATATCAAAAATTGATTATGCATGAGTATATTTTCACGGTCATTCATGGACAAATGTGTATTGACTATGTGACATTCCCTGCAGACACAAACAGATCTCTCCGTTAACGAGGATGATGGGACGTCTGATGATCAAAAGCCATCAGAGCCAGTGGAGAAAGCAGAGCAGGACCCCGAGGATCTGACCTGCAACAGTAAACTGTGGCTGGGCAAAGACTACAGCAACTTTATCAGGAAAGACTGGATCCAACTGGACAAACCATTTGAAGGTACACTATCTAAACCTCTGTGAGTATCTCTTCCCGCACGCACACATACACAGACGCACAAGCACACAGACACACACTGAAATGTTTTTTATTTTTTTCAGATAACATTGACCGTACTCAAGTTCCTCGCATGCCGTGGCGCGATCTGTCTGCAGCTATTCATGGCAGAGCAGCCAGGGACTTGGCCCGCCACTTCATCCAGCGCTGGAACTTCACCAAGGTCAGCCTTCAGACAAGAGTTCTATAGGCCAATCTTCGCACGACTAAAAGGAAGTACAGGAAATATCTGGCTTTCATTTCCTTTGTTTTGTCTGCTGCAGATCTTTAAGAACAAGTACAAGGATGACTTCTACCCCTACCTTCTTCCCAAGTCTCACTGTACTGCTGAATTACTGTCCTTCACTGTGCCTGGGTCCAGAAAAGCCAAAGTGCAGGTATTTAATGCATTCATGCAGGCATGGACACACACACACACACACACACACACACACACACACACACATACACACTTGCCACAGAAAAGAAATCACTATTCCCTCATTATGTTGAGTTGGTTGAGTCAGATTTGCCCTACAAATCTGTACACAAGGTAACGACAGCACTGACACCATGAATGAGCAGATGAATGTGTTTGTGTTCTGGTCAACTAAATAGTCAAAAGTATCTGAATATGTGTCCTATCTGAATGAGCTACACTATTACTTTAATAAATCATGTTAGAGTATTTCATTTGGAAATGTCAATAAAATGGCATGAATGTGTTGCTAGAGTCCAACTGCCAAAGACCCAAAAAACGCAGACAAACAATAAACACACAAAAAAAATTCAGTGTAGAAGCAGTGCAGAAGAAACACCAGCACACTAAAATACTCACAGTGCGTGTTTGTGACGTACATCCATAACTCCCACAGGCATATTTAAAGAGGCCCCCTCAGACGGCATCAGGGTTGGAAAACTCCTCCTTCCTCATTTGAGAAGAAGAAAGAAATACAAATTAGAAGACACAGCCATGGAGAATATATTAGACTTCACACATTCAGCATTTTTGCTGAATCAGACTGCTTGTTTCACATATTAAAGAAAGCTGCCATGTGTAGCATTTTAACATCAACATCAATCATTACCACAATTAATTTTGAGGCATTAGTATCATTACCATAAGCAAACAGGACCATTGCCAAGAAGATTGGAGGCTTCTGCACTGCATTTTACATTGTGTGACACTAGGTCAAATTTTGCGGAAATCTGATGGATTGCTTTACGGCACTAAACAGGAAGAGGGCGCTGTTCTTCCAGTGCAGATGGAGCTTAAGATTTTTTTTGCAATGGCAGATGGTGGAACGAGTGAAAGGCTTATGGGAAAAAAAGTAGCTTCCAACATGTTTATCCTCTTCAATAAAGCGAAAGAGAAAACAAACGCATGCAGAACGATGCCAGGGAGGGGGAGGGAGGAAAAGTGGCAGCATTGTCTTTCTAA
This sequence comes from Centroberyx affinis, assembly GCF_046629955.1. Classification (NCBI taxonomy): domain Eukaryota; kingdom Metazoa; phylum Chordata; class Actinopteri; order Beryciformes; family Berycidae; genus Centroberyx; species Centroberyx affinis. The sequence goes on from NW_027280828.1 coordinate 662,951, forward strand.
CAGGAAGCAGTGGAGTTTATGGGAAATGTGGTCTTAATTTTGAGAAACACTAACAATACCACTGGCATGAGATAGAGGCTACCAATTGTCTTGACCATGGTCTCTGTTAACAGTAATTACACCAAGGTAACACATTTAATTTGATAATGATATATTGATGTTTAAAAATGCTACAAATAGCACTTTTTAAGATAAGTAATTTGGTGAAGCACAGGGTATCCTCAGGTCCTCAGGTATAATAATTGTTAAGAGGACTGAAAATTATTCCACATCTTACGATGGCAGATCGCTGTGAATGTGAATATGAGTTTGTGTCTGTAGTTGTCTTTTCAGTGTCATCACATCATTGGGCTGAGTTGACGTTGCGTTACATTCTCCTCTTTATGCTGGTGACTAACTGTAGGCTAACCGCAGCAATTTTCACTATGAATACCGGAGGTCACATTTGTCACACTAAACAGCATAGGCTATGACATCATCAGCCAGTCCCATGTAGTTTTCCTTTGCAAGCCCTGGTTCCTCTTCTGCATCAAAGTTACAATAAAGAAAATGCACATTTCTACCAAGGTGGGAAGGTGTAGGTTATAGGAGTGATTCTCCCAGTGTCACGCTGTACATACACTGTTAGACGTTAGCTACATACATAGCTCTATGCTTGGAATGAACTCTTTGCAGTACTGTACAGAGATGTTTGCTTTTCTAAATTACAGTCCTAAAAGCCTTGGCTGCTTGGTTATTCTCACTCAATGTCAAATGAAATGATTACAATAAAACGGTTTCTAGTGCTTAGTAAGTGTTCAGATAGTGAGTGTTAGGTAACAATAGCTTTTGCTGTGGGTATTTTCCTATTGTACTGTGGGCGTTGGCCTGTAACCCTAACCCTTGCTCCATATTATGCAGTAGCTCTCCTATCAGGTTTTGGTGCTCTCTTATTCAGGTATCCTTGGCAGCGCCTCAGCTGTGGCATTTTGTGTTCAAGAGAAAGAGCACAGGTCTCCATGCTTGTGCTGTTCAGGATAAGGGGATTTTGTTTCACACATTGTTGGCTAGGATAAGTATGCTTCCTTCTGGAGTAGTGTTTTGTTTGGTTTGGGAATGTAACACTTTCAATAAGTCAATAAGCTAACTACATTACTAACTTAAACCAGTGCAAAACTGATGGCAGCAACTTCAGGTTTGACGTTGGCTATGTTGTATATGCAAATATACAATTCAACAGAAGTTTAAAGTGTAACATTTCTGTGATCTGCCCATTTCCAGCACTCAGACATTAACGTTTAAGTTATTGTGACATCAAGTTGATACAGTCTGGAAGACAAAGAAGATCTTATGTTTTATGAACTGAGGAGGACGCACAGAAATAAACACTGTTCCTCCAGTGATGTTGACAGAAACGGCATAGAAAAACACAATAAAATTTAGGATATTTCTTTTTTGGAATGTGGAGAAATAAAGTACAACATATCCAAATATGGAAACACTTGAATAAAGTACAGATACTTGAAACATGCAAGGATGTTTATTTACTTTATCACTGTCAGGAAACCCACTCAAATGTTTATACTCTTGTTTTCTCCTTTCGCTCTCTCAGGTGTTGCGCTCTGCAGATCGTTGGTCAGCTGGAACCTGTGAGAACTCAATCCTCAACGCCTACATCCACACCATCGAGAACAGCGAGCACTACATCTACATTGAGGTAACACAAGAAAGCCTTAGTCAATTATACAAATACTGTATATAGCTCATAGCAGAGTGACTATACCTATTATTAATATCTCATCTATCTATGCCTTTTGATTGCTTTTTATTTCATTTTTTCTTTATGGCCTTGTGATGGCACTGATATAATTACATGGGCAGCTTTGGCAAAACATCTCTCTGTAGACTCACAAGGTCCTAGTATCTTCAACTCAGATTTTAGTTTTGTAAGATATTGTGCTGTACATCTACTTAGTATGTATTTTACCCTGGATCCCAGCCTGTGTTTGATTACATAACACTGGACACTTCCAGTTCACATGACATTGAGAGATTCTGTAGCCAATGTGTTTGTAATCATGAGGTCGCACATGAGGCCCGAATGCTGTTGCAGCCTGGTCCCTTCACTGTCACAGGTTCAGCTTCCTGCCCATTTTAGCTCACACCTCACACCGAGTCACCATCTGTCTTTCCTCTGCCCTCAGAACCAGTTCTTCATCAGCTGTGCCGATGGGAAGAGTGTGCACAACGGGATCGGTGATGCGATTGTGAAGCGAATCCTGCGTGCACACAGGTCTGGTCACCGTAACGACTCCCTTAGTTTGAGTGTACAAACCTGTGGTGCTCAATTCATTCTTTGTGCACATGCTCCTCTGTGCTTTCCAACCTTGACGTTACACACTGGGAAAAAGCAGCTTCTTATAAAATATGCACATGAGGTGGAGATCTATGTAAATGGAAAAATGTCCAACGAAGTACAGAGATGAGTGAATTCCAGCCTTGATGTGCATCACTGAAAAGCCTTGCACATTTTATAGCATGCAATAAATGGAAAAAATCAATGGATTACTGTCAGATATTAGTCAGGTGTGCTACACATTTATTCGTTTTATTAGTGCAATAAAAAATGGAATGAACATAAATTATAAATGGAGTAGTCCACTTGTATAAATGTGTAAATAGTCCACTTGCATGCTGACTCTGTGTCTCATTCCAGTGAGCAGAAGAAGTACAGAGTGTTTGTGGTGGTTCCTCTGCTTCCTGGGTTTGAGGGAGACATCAATGAAGGAGGTGGAAATGCCATCCAGGCTATACTGCACTTCACTTACAGGTCAGAGCATTTTCCTGCCATCGTCATCTTCGCTCAACCCACAGACACACACTATAATTTACTGCAACCTTTGGCAAACTCCGCTCAAGAACTTTAATCTGGCGCAAAGACATGCTTCCAATCATGTCTCACAATAAAAATATATGTGTTTAAAAACTGTTTAAAAACTCAGTGTCTACTCATACTTGCACAAGCTTTCTCTTGGTGACTTGAATGAGATATTCAGGACTGCCATTATTGAGTTGAAATATACAACTAGAATCATAATGCAGTTATACCATTTAAAAGGTCTTGTTAACGACACAACCTATAACACCTAATATGTCTATTTCGAGTTGAAATTTGGACACATTTAGTTAAAAAACATTCCTTTTCTTTAATTATCATGCATTTAAAGAAACATGTAGTGGATTTCTAGTCATTGCTATCTGTGTTGTAACAAGGAGAGCCGACCCACTGCCTATGTAGGATTGTTTCTAGAAATACAGATTCCTCCTTTTGTCATTTGTTTCTAAAGGTGAATAAGACCATGAAAATATTACGTAGCTGCTATCTGTGGGCCTCTCGTTGTTTAAATAGCTGAGGTTTCTGTCAACCACAAACACAAGTGGAAAGAAGCCTGCTGCTTTCCCTTTGTCGCTATAACTTGGTGGGTTATCAAGTTAAGCATGCCAGTATTATAATGGTTCTTTGTGTTCCTCCATTTGGGTTCCAAAGCCTATTGTTGTGCCAAAACGTTTAACCGGACTTAGTCTATGCCAAGATATTATTACTGTCATAGACTGTGTTTAGTACTGTAGTATAACAGATTTTTAATGTTTTAGGACTATGTGCCGAGGAGAGCACTCCATCCTGTCGAGACTGAGTGACGGTGAGTTTTCTGTCGTCCATCTGCTGTTCTTTTCAACTCAAAAATCCACCTGACATCACAAAGTACCACCTGTTTACTCTCTAACATGTGTCTCTTTCTTTCTTCTTGTGTTGCTCCTTTTAACTGAAGCTACTGGTGCTAGGTATCTGTCCAACCAGTCTCCATTTTCATCCTTAACTAGTTCACCTTCTTTTGACATCCATTTTGAGTGTCCATATGCCATATGTCTATACCATTTTCTTAGTAAACCTTACTGTTTCTAGCTGGATGTTATTTCTCCAGTGACTAATGTGTTCGTTGTCTCCCCCAGTTAAGGACCAGTGGACGGAGTACATCACCCTGTGTGGCCTGAGAACTCACTCCCAGCTCTCCCAGTCGCTTGTCACAGAACTCATCTACGTTCACAGCAAGACCCTCATTGCTGATGACCGCTGCTATATCATCGGTGAGTCAGCATTGGCACAAACTCATTCGGAGACAGGCCATCACTTTGACTTTGAGTCACCATTGAGCTCAATGACAAAGTAGCTAATTACTAATCTCCCTCAGCAAGAATCAGCATTATAACACTATTTCAGCCACAGAGGAGGAGGGATGACCTCTGTTGAAATGTAATGTTTTTTTGTTTTTCTTTTAGAATAAATGATAGTATTTTAAAAAAAAGTACTTTGGGGAGTTAGAGAGAAACATCTACCAGATGCATACAGCAGTAACAGAGAACGAAGCAGGGGAGGGAAGGAAGGAAGGAAGGAAGCGACAGAGACGAGTGGCATTTCCATTATGCAAATTGAAAATAAGTGTGAATAAGATGAAGATGATGATGATGATGATGATGATGATGATGATGATGCTGCTGCTGCTTATTATTAGCATTATTAGCATTATATTATTATGGACTTAATTATAGTTTCATAGCACTTTTCAAAACTGGCAAATACAACAGCAGTAATATTAAAATATACATATATATGGGTAAACACAGATTATATGGAAGCCTGTCTATAAAAATGTATTTTAAGGAGTGATTTAGAGTATGACAATGATTTTTGCAAGCGTGAAGCTCTTTGAATAGAGTTTTCCAAAGCCCAGGGGCCAGAGAACGGCAAAGACTGAGCAATGCGGTACAATATATGATTAACATTGCAGGAAAGGCTTTGCATAGCTTATATTTTCAAGAAACTTACTATTTAGAAGCTGCACAAATAATATTGACTAAATTTTGGCCTACTAAAGTCATTTAATTAACCTAAAAGCACAACGATTTCATCCTAAATCAATTTTTGGAAAAGTGAAACTCTAATCACAATAGGCTTTTGGAGTTGAATTTATATATTTATATTACTTGCCTGTTTAAGTTCTACACTGTTTTGCTTTTTATTCACTGTCCTTATGTAAATTCACAGCTGACCATTTGTGGACTTGTTATTACATAAATCAGTAGGCGGCACACAGTGGCAAAGATTGACACACTTGTGGCTCAGGTCAAGTTTTGAGGCTCCCATTATAGATACCTACAGTAGGTACCAAGTGCTTCATGTCAAATCAAAAGCTGGACTATAAATACACTGTTGAATCTGAGGGAAGGGGACCAACATGAGAAGCAGCACCCATCTTCGAGAATATGTCCTGTTATAGGTATTTCATTGTAACAGTTGTGTAATGCTGTGAATACTGATTTGAAAAGAATGACGACTCCGTAAGGACAGATTGTAAATGCATGTACTCTCCACATTCCAGGCTCGGCCAACATCAATGACCGCAGCATGCTGGGCAGCAGAGACAGTGAGCTGGCAGTGTTCGTGGAAGATGAAGAGAGGGTTGCGTCCACCATGGGAGGAGAGGAGTACCAGGCAGGGCCGCTCACACTGGCTCTGCGCAAAGAGTGCTTCAGGTCAGGACAACAAGTAGCTACTGCAGTGGCATTGTGACTGTGAACTGAAGGAGGGGTTACTACCTTTGCAGAGGTGATTCAGGAAGGAAAGGAAGCATAACACCCACTCAAGAAAAACACCAAGGCCTAGCACAGCTGAATACAAGAGTACACAATTAAAAGAGAAGCAGGTTAGCGATTATATGAATTTATGTTTTTCTACAGGTTTTTGTGAGCTGCTTGACCAAACATGAGAGTTTTCTGTGTCTGTGGAAAACACAACTACAGAATGCAAACTGGCAGCTAGGCACTTCCCATGTATATATTTTCTTTACAGGGGAACCATCTTGGATGACAATTTTTAGGAAACATAGTTATCATTGTCCTTATGAAAGATATTCACCCAGGGCAACATTTGAATTTGTTAACCATATAATGTGAAGATTTACAGTGAGTCTGGCTGTTGTTTGAATGCGCTGTTGGCTGAAATCTTTGACTAGGCCTGTGTGTGTTTCCCCACCAGCGTTCTTGTTGGAGCTGATTCAGACCCCAGTATCAATATCCAGGATCCAATCAGTGATGAATTCTTCTTCTTGGTCTGGAACGCAGCTGCTAAATTAAACGCCTCAATTTACGACAAGGTATTAATCAAACTGAAAACGGCCTATCATAAATCCTACAATGACATATGATTTCACATTATACCTCTCAGATCTGTCTTTTCTTAACCATTGCAATGCGCAGCCTCAGTTTTCTTACCTCTCCTCTGTCCCTCTTGGGCAACCCCATGATGTGATCCTGAATCCAGGTCTTCAACTGCCTGCCGTGCAACGCTGTCCACAACATGCGAGAGCTGAAGGACCAAACCAGCAAGGAGCGTCTGTGCGACACGGACCCTGAGCAGGCCACAGAGGAGCTGAAGGCTGTCCGCGGGCTGCTGGTCCACTTCCCCCTGAGGTTCCTGTGCGAGGAGAACCTGCTGCCTCCGCTGGGCAGCAAAGAGGGCATGGCTCCTGTTGGGCTGTGGACGTAACGGGACCAAGTCCGCCGCAGAGGCCCAGATCAGACTGCCGCCTAACAACTGAAGGGCTACTGTACCAGCTGCCCCATCCATGTATTTTTTTTTTTTAATCTCACCAAATGTTTATCCCAATAGACTACAGTAGTTACTGCACTGGTGAGGAAAAGATCTAACATAGCCTTACGCCTTAACACAATGTATTTGTTAATAACTCATGTTTTTATATTTTCTATTTGACTGAAGATGGGGCTACTCTGAATAAAACCACTCAAATGTAGATTTTTATGAAAGATGATAGTTTGTTATAATAGTAGATTAGCTGTATTAGCCAGTTTGATCATGATGGCAGTATCTGCTTCGTAACTTCTACAATGCAATCTGAACTGTAGGGCTGATGGTGGTGCAAAACACACATAAATGAATGTATGAGTCAGGGGGAGGATGGGGAGGCTGTATTAGAAGTCAAGCATCTCAGATGATCGGGGAACATAGTGTACATTTATTGTAGCAAGGTTTTTGGGTGGGTGGATCTGTCTCTCTCTCTCTCGCTGTACCTCTCTCTGTTTCTCTCTCTCTCTCTCTCGCTGTATTTCTCACTGTTTCTCTCACTGTCTCTCACTCTCTCTCTGTCTTTCTCTCTCTGTTCCTCCCTCCCTCCCTCCCTCTCTCTCTCTCTCTCTCTCTCTCTCTCTCTCTCTCTCTCTCTCTCTCTCTCTCTCTCTCTCCCTCCCTCTCTCTCTCTCAGGCTTCACCTCTCACTGCAGTGCCAGCAAATCTGTCAGAACATTTGTGGTTGTTATGGTGACGGATATAAAGAGATGACTAGATTGTAGCTGAAATAAAGACTGGATAGGGCAGGAAAAGGAGAAGATTGATAAGAGGGATAACTTACTAAATCAGGATTGTGTATCGGAAGATGGAAGGTAATATGTAGTAAGATGACTGACAGTTTCTGTGGAAGGAAAATCATTTTAATGGTTTTGGTTAAATGACCATGTGAAAAACTATAAAATGAAAGGAGAAGGAGGAAAAGATAATTAAGGGGTGCTACGTTGATGTAGCGTTAATTGTTGAATTTTTTGATGTCACCATGACAACCAAGTGAATTATTAACCATGTTGTCAGTGGTCCAGAACATTCCACTATCCATTTGGTTTAGAGAAAGCTGTGTTAAGCAGAGCTACAGATTGTTTGGCCATTGCAGATTTCAGCGCTTTCCATGTGGGCTCCATAATCCTGTGTCCAGTTGCCATAAAATGTCTTGCATTTCTACCTTATATTAATTTGATTGCACTGGGGATTTATTTCGGTGTATTGCACAAAGCTTCTCAACTAGTTCCCTTTGCTAAACGGTTATATTTAGTGTGTTTAGCCTTAACATTGCAATTGAGTAATGAGTTGACGTAGCTTCCCCTCATGGTGCAATACCCATGGACTGCTGAGATCACTATTTTGGAACATTATCAAGTGATATTTCCATCTGAAGCTGCAAAGAGTTTTAGATTTATTTGATATAACATCATGTCATGCTCAGTTATTTTCTCGAAACCTATTTATTCTCTTTGCCAAACCAGTAGGAAGTGAGTGGCTACTATTGAGCTAACTGGGAAAGTCTTGCACTGGACAAATACCTAGTACTGGCAGTAAATACAGAGCAAGCAGTTTGGCTACTTCAATAACTAGCTTGTAGCCTCCTCCATGCAACTACCCTTCTCTTGATATATTGTATTGGGTCATTTGGAAATATCAACAATCTTTGAAATGTGCAGTCATTCAAGAGATCATGGATGCTCCCTTCCTAATGAAGAAATGCACTTGGTGCTTTTATGCAACAAAAAATGTGATAAGGATGTTGTTTTCTTAGTTAGATATGGATGACATAAAAGGAGTCTGAGCATTTGTGAAAGGCTGAGGGACAAAACATTTTAAGGGGTTTTTATTGAGCTGGGCACAGCTCTATGGCTCTTGCCTAGTGCAGTAACTTGAGATTCAACACTTGACCATAGAGGGCATTTGAAGCCAATGTTCCTATCATGGCAAACAACCTGGCCAAATTCTGTCAGTGGCTCTGTAAAGCACCATAATTGTGTCTCAACCTGTTTTTTGAGTGTTACTAGGACCAAGCAGAGGAGCAGACAACAAGCGGTGTGTGGAGCTTGTGAATGGAACTTTATTATGTGTTGCATTGTTTGGGTCTAGTCTACACTGGAGCACCTTTCACACAGAAAGGCCAGTAAAAACAGCTGTATTTAGAAATGGTGCGTTGCCGATTTCAGAACTATACACGCTTTCCATTAGGAGTTACCAGAATGCCACTATGTACCTTTGCTCACTAGAAACTGGAGATTTGCAAGCACCTCTTATACAGCACAAAATGGCTGCTTTGAGTAGTATTCATTCTTTAAAAATCCCTCAAACATGCCTGTGATTTACTGTGGAGAATTTCCTGTTACTGTTTTCTATCATGGATTTTATTTTTATTGGACCAATAGCCAGCATTACCAATACATCTTTATTAATGTATTACTAATAAAAACACATTTTTTTAACTCATCACTGTCATCCTTAAGAGTCACCATGTGAAAACACCTTGAAATGAATCTCTTTTGTTTAGTGGATAGTGTTTTAGAAGTCCAGTTTTATTTTTTATAAGCAAAGGAAACCTTTGTGTACACAAATCAGTAAATCCAGGTTGTTATTATAGTGATGTATAGGTTAAGTATTACTCTAGCGCTGAAGTACAGTTATGAATTATTTGTACTTTAGGGTACATTAGTCTTTTTGTTTTTCTGTTTTAAGAGACTTATTCTCTATTGCATTTCAAAACAAATATCTACTTTTACTTAGATTAAAAGGTTAAACGGTTCATCAAACAAGTTAAAATATGTATTCAAATTAAAATGATGAACTTTCCATATAAGAACCAGACATTTTTAAGAGCAAGTGGAGCAATGAGAACAAGTACAGCCAGACCCTTAATGTCACATAGAGACACATAAAGAAGTTGCCTGTAATGTAATAAATAAATAAAATCTTGCACAGTACAGTCTAAATATGTGTATATCAACAAGTGTCTCCCACAGCCAGCAACAAGACAGCAGAAAGTATTGATATCATCAAGAGACAAATCCTGAAGCTGTTCTAGTCACAGCCTAGTCGAAAAAAAAGAAAACACCATAATATTCCTATTGGGGCTTAGGGTGCGCCTCAAGTAGCCTACTCAATAGTGGAGTTATAGTGACCTTATCATATGGTTTGGGGTATTTTGTTTTTTAATCCTATGGTATCACTATTCCTGTAATATTCCTACAATATTCCTGTAGGGAGTTTATATTCATATTGGATCTTAATAAAATTTGTCAAAGGCACTAAGTTATTTTTTGTAAGGGAATGAATGGGAGGCTGACTTTATGGATGCAGAGATGCACTGATGGTGTTTTATAGGGATATAGGCTTTTTTTTTTGCTTTGCACTAAAATGAAATAAGGTTCATTTGGAGGTAAAAGCTCAAACATTCAATGAATCCACAAATGCAGCTCAGTGTATTGTCATATAATAGCTCCAGGTTTGTTTTTTTTTGGATGACATTCCAGACTGGCCTGCTGAACTCTATTTTTCTATTTTTCCTAACTCTATTTATTGAACTGTTTTAGATAAGGCAGGCCTGCTCTACTGAAAAAGAACTATAATAATCACATAATAACTATACTATACACATATCACAAGAAAACTATTCTGTAAGTCCCTATAGTAGTATTATACGAACATTATAGTAAAATCACAGGAGATTAAAAAAACACAAAAGACACCCTGAAGCATGATCTGGTCACTTTAAACTCACCACTGAGTACCAAGTCTTTATAAAGGAATGGTATAAGAAATGGATAGTGATTTTTCGTTAGGGTAGAGTTTTCCAGCACAGTCTAACTTTCGTTTAGGTAGACTACACACCCAATTCGTCCTATCAACATAATCAGATATCAAAGTACTGCTTCCGTCACCGATTATTATACATTTTAGTTTTAGTGTTCAGTGAGTACAGGTCAGTTCAGTACATGCTACAGAATGACCTCAGCTGCGGGCTCACAGCAGTGAAAGGCAGACGTTGCGTAGGTTGAGGTCCACTGTAGTCTTTCAGGTAATTTGTCCCTGATGAAATACCGTAGCCCTCGAAGAACAGAAAACACTTGAGGAGTGTTGTGTGCAGCCAATCGTCATTACAAGCCCGCAAGACTACACGGCTGAGAGGGAGGACTAGGGCAACAAAACATGGCGAGATAACAAGTTGGGCTGTTAGCTGCAGTTTGTAACTGCACACTGTGTTACAGTCGTGGGATATCATTAGAAGTTGCGGAAATCTGGATGTTGCAGCTCGAAAGCATCGCTTAATTTTAAACAGTCGAGGGCCCCAGCTGACAAGCGCTACGGTTGCTGGCGAGAAATAGTGCCTGTGTTTTCCCCGGAAGGTTGGCGGTGCTAGGCGCGACTGTCAACACAGAAAATGGATGAAGAAGGAAACTTTATTCTGGAAAAGACTGTTTAGCGTGCTAGCTTAGCTGACGTTAGCTAGCTAGTTAGATCGATCGCTCGCACCTGACTCGCTATTCTAATTAGCGTGCGCTCTGGCCGAATCTGAGGAATATTAAAGTCCTGTTAACAAGTTTGACAACTGCAATCGTATCGAATCGCAATACGGACGAGGGCGTTAGTATATTTCCCCTTACTTATCCTTTGGTAAAAACCTTGGAAGAATTATACATAAGGTTAATAATGACAGGCTGACAGTCGGTTCTGGTGCGGTGGGAACGGACCAGGCGCCATCACATCAGACGTTGCGTTCTCGCATAAAAACAACCATTGCCTTGCTCAGCAGTAACTGTCGTTTGACTTTATCGACACAACGGGGAATGTTATGGTATCGGATATATTAGCTGTTTGTGCAATGGTCAGGATTGGATCCTAGCTGGGATTGTCATGCAGCAGTAAAGACGCGGCGCCTTGTCAAAATGAACGCAGCAAGGTGTTCAACAACATTGGAGGTGCATTACATTGAGATCCTGCCAGTTTTAAGAACGCGTTCGATGGCCGGATAACGGTGACGTTAAACAATTTGTTAAAAGCTGTCATTTTAAGTTGGATTTGTTTTGAAGAAATATTGCTACTGGCTTTTCTGTAAAACAACTGCGGATAACATTATAGCTCTCGGCCAGAGTTGACGTGAGCTAGCCAGCTGGGTGCGTCTGTGGCAGCTCTATTTGCGATTTGTTTGCTAATCTAACGTTAAGTACTACGGGGTTGTTCCGCAACAGTTTCAGTGTATTGGACAGCCCGTTTGCTAGATTTCATCTACATACAAGCCTCTTCGAGCTCGCTTAAACAGCCACTTTAAATTTCCCCAAGTACGTCTTGCAATTAACTGGCTAACTTGTTAGCTAACGTTACAAGTTTGGCCAGCAATGTCTGAAAACGCCCCCACACGAAGCCTGGATGACATAGACCTCGCCGCGCTCAGGGTGAGTAATGTTGTTCCAAGATGAGCGTACAGCACTTTAATGATGTTCAGTTGTGTTAGTCGGTGTCCTTGGATGCTTTGTATTAAAGACATAAGCCTCAATTTGCATCTGACATAAGCCAATGACCATTTAAATCCACGCGACAAAGTTAAGATGGGATAAACATCTTTTGGCCTGCTACACCTAGGGAGCTGTGCTGATTTGGTGCCACAGATTTCCATCAAACTGTGGAGAGGCACTTCAAGATTTTGTCGCAGATTTCTCCAGCTAATAAAGCACCACATTCTCCAACCCAGTTCAGTGTGTTCTGGTAAACAAATGAGAATCGAGGCTGCCCCTGCCTCCTGGGGGCTGTAAGAGAAATGCTGCCAGAGCCCCCCCTCCACCTGATCCACCTTGTGGTTGTCATCCAGCTAATCATTTAAATGGAAGATCTATTCTTACAGAAAGCATGCTAAACATGTTCATCTTTTATTGATTAGAATATTTAATGTTTTGAGTATATGCTGATAATGTGAGCTCTGACATTGTGATGTGGGCTACAAACTACATTCCTTGCGCTTAAGCATTTGTAGTTTTGGAGGTGCTATTGAATTTGGTGGCCTGACAGCTTGTTTTATGTTAAATTAGCACCAGCCTCTCACCAAATGGTGGTGCATTTTAGTCGTGGCTTTGCTTGTAGGCCTCAGTCTTTAAATTCTACTTGCCATTTTGATGTATTTTGTTCAGGCTGCCCCCTCCGAACCAAGAACTACTACTCTTCCCATGCAAACCAATGTTGTATCTCTCCGTGATGATTTCAAAATTATTTTTTTTGCAGAAAATCTCCTTAAGACATGCTTATATCAGCAATATAAAGCAGTGTTTGATACATTTAGCTTCTGCTTTTTTGAAAGGATAGACCACAGCTCTGTTTCATACAGCCCTGGTCGCTCCGCCAGCACAAGAGCCCCACCAGGCCAACAGGGTTCTAAAATAGTATGTTTAAAATAACATCTGCTCTGTTTTAATATTGGTTTCTAAACATGACCAGGGTTTCACTTCGGCGGCCTGCCCAAGTGATTTTTAGCTGCCGCCCAAATAAAAATGGCCAAAACGTTATCCAAAATGCACACCAGGCAGCATTCAAAAAACAAAAAAACTTGACAGTTGTCTTCTGTATTGGCATACCATTTCTTTTGGACAGTGATCTAGACACACTCAGGCTATTAACATCATCACACCAGTTGATGTTGGTGTTGATGTTGATGTGCGGTGACAACTAACAACAAGCTCTACTCGCTGAGAATATGAGGTTGTAAATGGGATATGACACTGCAGACTACAGTAGCGTGAAATCTATGGAGCCCCTGGGTGACCACTTAGTGGCAAACAAAAGGAAAAAAAGTTGATGTGGAGATCCATATTGTAAGTTTTTAAAACTGTGTGTATGGTCTAACAATCCATGCCCTCAAAATAACCTTTCCTGCATCAAATGGACATTGTTGCACAAGTTGTGTCAAGCTAGCGTCAAGCTAGCAACAGGTAGCCTAACTACAGTAATACTAGATGTTAGACTATTTGGTCTTTAAAATATAGGCTATGTGCAAAATTTGACACCTTTTGGAAATAAAGAATTACAAAATTATTAAATGTGAGGCATATTTACCATCTTAGTTGGAAAAGTCCAAGATCACTTCAAGTTCAAGTTTGTTTATTTATATAGCCCTTTATCACAAGCATGTCTTGGAGGACTTTACAGAGAATGAGCCTTAGGAGATCTAACCAAGCAACAATCAGTTGTGAAACAAAATGATATAGGGCTTGATCTTGTTTGAATAGTAGACAGGCAGCATGGTGGCTCAGTGGTTGGCACTGTCGCCTCACAGTAGGAAGATCTGTGGTCTTTTCAGTGTGGAGTTTGCATGTTCTCCCTGTGTCTTGAGTGGGTTTCCTTCCACAGTCCAAAGACATGCAAGTTAGTTGGACTGGAGACTCTGAATTGCCCATGGGTGTGACTGGGAGTGTGAGTGTGATTGTCTCTGTATCTGTGCCCTGTAATGGACTGGTGACCTGTCCTGAGTGTCTGCCTACCTTCTGCCCAGTGCATGCTGGGATAGACTCCAGCCACCCCATGATCCTGAATAAGTGGGCAAAGACAATGAATGAATAGTAAACAAACAAAAAAATCAAATCTGGAAATATTAATTTGCCAACAACCTGCCATACCAGTTTCAAGCAATGTTGCAGTGCCTTCATGCAATGTGTTGCATCACGTCAATTTAGGAGGTTCTCTGTGCCTTCAGCTGGGCCTGGAAAAACAATCGAGGAAACCCTGCTGCAGTGAGTCTTCTTTCTTACGCTGCTAGGAGTGGAATGGGAGAGACTGATATCTGGAAACAAGTAGTGTAAATCAATGTTGGTAATGAGCCAAAATCTAAATTATACAAACGCTATCTAGTGATGAACCATTGGTGAGATTTTCCTCTTAATCCCCGTCACCATACCATACTTCATGGCATCTTTCACTAGGCTCTCTCTCATATCAGATTTCATTTTGCACTCTATTCAAATAGAGTGAAAAACAATCGTTTTACAATTATCGCCTGAGATTTCCTTTTATACGTGTAGACTGAATTATCCAAGGCTAATAGTTATCTGGCTGTTAACAGTGTTAAGAGTTTCATAGCTTACTATACTGTAGGTGTGCATTACATGGGATTCATTCATTCATAGGTAAACATCAGGCAGCAGTTACCCTTCTATAGCCTACTTGATACACAATGATCATATTTATTTTGTGTAATAATGTGATCACAATTATTGATCAAGATTATTGGTTCTGATGAATTGGTGCAGACAAAATGAGATTCAGTGTATAGTGTTCTTGTTATAGACACTATATATATATATGTGTATGTATGGAGGACGGGGATGGGATGCTGCAGCAACCTTGGCCTTCATGCCCTCATTGTACTGGATTTTGTGATGATTGTTGAGGTCATTGAATAGATTGGTCATATTACTGTAAGGTGCACCAGCAGCTCTAAGGTAAATTTTACTTTGCACAGTATTTGTGCATGCTTGACGTCGTCAGGTTTGTATTCCCAGATGACTGACAATAATACAGTTTTCGCTACCAAAAGATTTTTGTTTGAGAGGAAGGATTTTCCTCTATCATCTATCGACTATACATTCTTAAACTGGCATTTGGGCCGATGCAATGCCAGTTAATTTAGTTTTGGCTATTCACTTCTTGAAGTTCAGGCACTAGGCTACTTGTTTCTCCTGCTAACTACATGCAAAACTTAACTCTTTCTGCTGAGCTTATACATGCTTGATTCATGGAATGGTGGAATGTTGTATGCTGCTCAGTAGTGTTTAATATCTAAAAATGTAACACGGCTATGATACCACAGAAAACTAGAAAAGCAATGTCTCAGAACGATGGTCACAGAGATGCTTTGCTAAGTTACTTGTGTTACCACACTTGAACAGCTTTGCAGCAACCTCTGCACGGGGGTTTTGATATGTTGGTTGGGTGTCCATCTTTGTTGGCTCTGCAAGCAAAATGGTTCTGTATTTTGCTTCTGGAACCAGTTTTGTTAAACAAGTTTAGAAAGGAGTTGGATTCAGTTCAAGTCGTAGTGGACTGTTTGTTGCTGTTAGTTGTTCGACTCTGTTGAAATTTGCACTTACTGCTGTAGTCCACTGTCTAGACTTTTAACTATTCTAATCTATGTGCAATCCGCATGCATGCACCTTCTGGAGGTGAATAGGAATTTCGTCTTGCAGATCACAATTGGTCATATCGAATGTTTATAAAATTCCATGTTGAACTAAATCTTTTGCAATGCTATCAAAATAGTATGGAAATTTAGGTTGTCGTGGCTTGATGACTGATTGGTTGCTATGCTCATTGTGAATAGCAGAGGAATGTTAATGGGACTTTTTCATAGTACAGTGGACATTCTAAATACAATTAAATGTTCACATATTGTTGAATTCTGCATACAAATCGTGTAAGCTAAAATCGTAATATAGGATTATACATGATTAATTGTGCAGCCCGAAGCCTGATGCATTTTGGATGCATGAATGCCAGAAATACGGGTAGAATAGAGCATTCAATTTAATTTGCAATGCTTCAAGAAAAAGCTAGTTGCCTACATTAACGGAAAGAATACATTTACAGTACTTTAGTGTTATTGTGCATCAGTTGGTCCAGGACGTTGTGTTTACATGGTACAGGCCTTAGCCCACTGAGACACCAGGACGCCCCAGGCTCTGCAGTGTTAAATCTCAACTTTAACTTAGCTTCTATTATGATGAAATATATGGTCATGCGATTTGTGACACTCCAGCATTGAAAGTCTTTCAGTTTAAAAAGTCTTGCTGTAATCATTTAATGGTGTAATAGTGCTACTTTGACAGGTATGAAAGGATGCGTCAAAGGTGAATTGATTTTGGACAATCAAAAAACAATATTGAGGTAAACAAAGTAAAGCTGCTGTCCACCCAAGTCTCCAAAACAAAGAAAATCAATGCAGTCAAGTAAAATCATCTACAGCAAGTGACACGTTATTTTGTGTCTACGAATTGGAAATGACACCTATATTGATGCATTGACAAGAGTTTTGGCTTGAGCATTGGAATTTAACATCCACACCATGATAGGCTATATGGTAAATAGAAGAACTACAACGGTGAACAAAATGGTTAGGTTTTAATAGATTCTACAAAAATGATTGCTTTGTTCGCTACAGACTACAGCATTACACAACAACCAGTCCATTGTACATAGGCAACAACAAATGCATTGTGCAAAATGGTTAGGCTAACTGTTTCAATTCAAATTGTGCTGGATGAAATGAAGCCATCCTCAAAAATGTTAAAGATCAGTTTGAAAAAGTGAAACATGTTTCTCAGAAATGTTTTCACTATAATCTTGTATCTTTCCAGTTTCAGTTGCAGGTTGAGAAATTTGTGTGAAATAGGCTATATACAATTCCTCCTGAAGGAAATGTTAGATGTAGTTCTGTTGTCCCAATTTTGCCTTTCTTCCCTCTCCTGGGGATATTAGTTTAAATTTTGCCATTGCAAAGAGAGCTTAGGTAGAATCGATTCATTAGTTAAAGGGGCATTACATAATCTATGACTTTTATCAATCAAATTTCAACAACATTGACAGGTCTCTGGCTCAGCTTTTGGTGGCCTGTAATTGACACAAATAATTAGGCTAAGTCACATTTTCATGATAGTGATGAGAGTAAGCTAGCTAATTAGAGCAGCGCTCCAACAGAAATGTGTATTTCTAAGAGGTAATAATCCAGCAATAATGCTTGAAACCTACTTAGTTGTTAATTTACAGCCATGGGAAAGTGACTTTTTCATTTTTCTACAAATTCATACACAAAAACTAACACAGTGTGATAAGAATTTTGGCTGAGGAAATAATGGGCTCATGCATTTTGGAATTTGTACTTGTTAGAGTTTAATTATGCAGCCATAGATCAAGCAGGCTATTTGGAACAGACATCCCCTACCACCCAACTCTACCCTGCTGTTATGACAAAAGGGTAGACGCTGCTCAACATCAGCAAAATGTTCAAATCTCAGTATAGGAAGTTTGTACACTCAAGTTATATGGGATTGTAAAATACACAGTCTAGTTCCCTGAGGTTTTCAAATATATTGAGTTTACACATTAACATGACAGCATGACATCGGATAGAGATAACAGAACTGCTATTTGTTTGAGTTTAGCAGACTGATTCCAAGATTCTCCTCTAGTTTAGTAGTTTGCCCAATGGTTTTACTGTTTCCTTGCCTATAATTTTTGTGATCATTGTTGACGGTGTGCTGCTGGTGCAATCCTTCGTACTCCACTAACAAAGCTCTACCCTTCCCCCTCTATCACTTCATTCCCTCTCATCCCACTCTCTGTGCTGGACGTGGGTGATTCTACCGCCTCTGCCTTACCACCCTCTGTATCATTACATTATCCTCTTCCATACCATCATTCTCTTGCTCCTCCCATATCTTATCTCATGACTCCCCGTCTTTTGTGTACTTGTACATGCTCAAACATCTGGTGAGTATTTTCCGGTTTGTCATTATATGAGATAAGTGCATTTGTTAAGAAAAAACACTCAACATATCTGCGGTCATTAACCAATTTTACTACAGGCTGTTTAATATAGTGTATGTATCATATGTACTGCGTATAGTATGTATCATTCTCTCATAAACCCTCCTTCTCTTAAAGGCAAAATGTTCTTCCTGCTTGTCAAAGTCAGAATACTCATCACTGGAAACGGATGAAAGCAGGATAGGTCATGCTGTACATTCTAAACCCAAAGCAGCAGTCCCACCACCCACACACCTTCTTCAAGCCATATTGAAATGGTGTGAATGTGGAACTGCTTGTCTTTTTTTTTTTTGCCATCGCTGGGGGGGAAAGGGATGATACATAATATTTATCTTGAAGTAACCTATCCATTATTGGTGTCACTGAGATATTTGTTCAGTGGTTGAAAACATAAAATGAGCAAATCGGGAAAGGCCACTAGTGATATCCCTACCGTAATGGTGCGTTTCTCTGTTCTCAGTACCCATCTTTGTAGCTCAATGCAAGTATCTATGTGTCTGTGAGTCACTGAGAAATGTTTTTTCAACATTTCATCATGTCATTTAGGTTGTATTTATTGTACTTTTAGAATTGTTCAAATTTAGCCTTTGTGTCCACAAAGCTGATGCCAGGTTGCAACAATTAACATAACAGGTGCAATTCAATAAGATTTTAGGGTTTAGGAGCTAAAAAAACATGAGCATAGCAACATGAAATGTGTCCTTCACTTAGGGATGGCATTGAAGTCTAGTTCCTGAGGTTTCAAAGAAATAAGAATAACAAAAAAAAACAACAACCATCCCCACCCACTACTATACGTGAAAATAAATGCAGTGCACTTGTATTGAAGTCTTCTTTTGTAATTTTGCTACTGAAGTCAATGGTGACATCAGACAGGGGACAAAATTAGCAGTTTATTGGAATGCAGTTGTTACATGCAGATATTTATTTGAAAATTTGACTGATGGTCTATCTTCCCATGTCTCCCACAGGATCCAGCAGGAATCTTTGAGCTTGTCGAGGTTGTTGGCAATGGGACCTATGGACAGGTGTACAAGGTAAGATATGATGTGGGGCAGTGGAACCTCGTAGTCTGTCTATGAGGCAGGCCAACAGTGGGCTTACACTTGGTGATCACACGTGATGCATTTGTGTTGCTTTAAACTGTGTGTCGAATTCCACACAAGTAGATGTAACTGATGTGATGTGGTTATCGAATGAAATATTGCAACATAAATATTCATTGCAGTTCTGATTCACTTATTGTTTTCCTCACAAAAACGTCAGAGCTAGCAACACAAGGTCAAACAACATCCGTTTTAGTTTGTGCATGTTTTATCAATGCATAAGTAGAATAAATCCAACGCATGTGACACCTTCATAGCAATTTGTACGCAAAAGAATGATGTTGTGGTACCAGATTTTCTCATTTGAAATGAATGGACTTCCATTGGAGACGCTGTAAAATGGGAGCAACAAAACTTTGTGATGAAACAAGTTGCCACACCTAAAGGGAGAAATTGTAGTTTTTGAAGCGATGAACTCCAAGTTAATTTTAGACCTGACTGACCACAGTTAATGTGATCAAATCTGTTCCCCTTCAATCAGGGCCGTCATGTGAAGACTGGTCAGCTGGCTGCCATCAAGGTGATGGATGTTACAGAGGAGGAAGAAGAAGAGATCAAAGCTGAGATCAACATGCTGAAAAAATACAGCCACCACCGCAACATAGCCACGTACTACGGTGCCTTTGTCAAGAAGAGTCCCCCAGGACACGATGACCAACTCTGGGTCTGTCTAAGCAACCTTGTCGCTGGCTTGATGGTGTTACAGCAGTACACCTCATTGATTGTGCTCACCAAGTATCTGTTTGTCTGCATGTAGCTGGTGATGGAGTTCTGTGGGGCGGGCTCAGTGACGGACCTGGTGAAGAACACCAAGGGCAGCTCTCTGAAGGAGGACTGGATCGCTTACATCTGCAGAGAGATCCTTAGGGTGAGAAATCACACCAGACCAGACCAGACCAATGTGCAGCAGTAGGGTGTCCTCACTGACCAATTTTGACTTTGTCTGTATCCAGGGCCTCTCCCACCTCCACGCTCATAAGGTCATCCACAGAGACATAAAGGGCCAGAATGTGCTGCTAACGGAGAACGCAGAGGTCAAACTTGGTTCGTTGATGAGATTTTTCTTTTAATGCATTGCTGTTAGAATCTACCAGAATTCATTGGGAGTTGTCAAAAAAGAAAGGTATTTGGCCATTGTTTTCCAAAAGTGTACCAACCCTGACTGTCACCTCCCTGCCTCCTCTCCTTCCTTTGTCCACACTCAGTGGATTTTGGGGTGAGCGCTCAGTTGGACAGGACCGTGGGGCGAAGGAACACCTTCATCGGGACACCCTACTGGATGGCACCAGAGGTCATCGCCTGTGACGAGAACCCCGACTCCACCTACGACTACAGGGTAACATCTACACTGTGTGTTTGTGTGTGTGTGTGTGAGACTAGACTGTGAGAAAATATGAAAGAGATTAATCTAGTCTCCTGTGTATCTCTGCAGAGCGATATCTGGTCCTTGGGGATCACAGCCATTGAGATGGCCGAGGGAGCTCCCCGTAAGTGCAAACACTCATTCGCACACACCTTTTTTTATTTTGTTGTTGCATCATACATTGCTATGAACATAACAGGAAATGATCTCTTGTAGTCTCGGAGCTCATGCTATATAAGACGTCATGACTCAATCCACCTTGCACCGTATGAAACCTTGTGGGCTGTGTTTTCAAAAGGACAGCTCACTCACTGTAATCAAGGTAGTCTAGTCGTGAGCTGGCAGTTGGTCTGTGGGGGGTCGTTGTACGGAACTGTGTGTGCCACTTAGCTGGAAGATATCTGTCTGCTTGGGAAGTTGCTTAAATGTGGTGTCAAACCTGAGTGAGAGTGAAGAAAATCCCACCTACGAGTAGCAGCTTAGACGCTTGTCAATCCATGTAGTGAGGAAATTCCATGTTAAAAAAGGAGCACAACTTTAATTAGTTTGTCAACTTTAGTGACCACAGTATAGGAGGTAACTTAAGGATTACGCTTATCGTGAGATGTTAAACATAATAGATAACAACAGCTTTGTGCAATTTCTTTTCACAAATGTATAAAATCAAATCGTCTGACCATGTTTGGTGTTGGGTGGGCCATGATAGTTTGACGTATGACCCTGCCTATTGCTGACTTCAACGGGCCTACTCCAAGCCATCACTTTACACTGTTGAGAGCTGAATTCTACACTGCACTTAATGTTATTGCATCTCTCACTAAATCGGTAACAAAATACCCTCGCAATCAAGGTAGTACAGTTTATGAGCTGTGTGTTTAAAAAAAAAAACATTTCTTCTTCACTCTGCCTGAGTAGCGCGGCCACCTGCTGGTAACAGCTAACCGAGTTAGCTAACAATTAGGGGTGCAACGGATCACAAAACTCACGGTTCGGATCGGATCACGGTTTTGAGTCACGGATCAGATCGTTTTTCGGATCAGCCAAAAAAAAAAAAGGGTTAGAGTTAAATGCACTTTAAAAGTAGGTAGGTAGCAGCACAAAGCAACAAGCACTTCAATGTATGTTTGAATGTATAAATGTGATAACTGGTTTTGCTGTTCTTATTTTATATATTTTATTTACTTATGTATGTGTTTTGTGTCTGTTCTTAAGAGCTGCACTGATGCAAATTCCTGTCAACTGTGTTGACATGGCAATAAAGTATTGAATTGAATTAATTTAAAAATATGCTACTTTGGCTCTGATGCAGCCGCCTCTCTCTGTCTGTAGTCACCACTCTGTAGTCTCGCTCAATGTCCCGCCCACAGCACTATCTGGTTGGTTACACGTCACGAGTAATATCCTATCAACACTGAAGGCTATGCCACAGACAGGCAAAGAGACTGGAGCTTCTCCGAGCGGAGCTGTGTGTCGGAGGGAAGGAAGGCAGCATATTGCCGAAGTTGAAATAAACGCAATCTTGTGATCTATTTCAATGATGACCAGTTTCCCAGTTATACCACTGAAAATGCCCGAAGTCACAGCCTACGGGATTTCACTCAATGGAGGCGAAAGCGAAGGCTTTTAAATCAGTCGCTCTTCTTCTTTTTTCTTCCCTAACGCAATCATTGCACTTCAGAGTAAAACACAGTGTGCATCTGTCTTGTCTGTATCTTTTCACTGCGACTCTGCATCGAGATTTAGGGAATTATTACTTCAAAAAGTAACAGCGGCAGTAAAACTATTTCACACTATGATGGTTAAACTTTGCAATTAATCCGCGGTTCACATGTGTGCCGAACCGTGGGGGGGATCCGTACGGATCACGGATCAACTACAGTCCGTAACACCACTACTAACAATAATTTAGCGGTTGAGAATATTATCAAGACTTAAAAATATTTAAGCATAAGTTGCAATCTTGCGTCTAAAGTAGTACATTTCTACCACTTTCAGAATTTTCATGCATTGAAAGCCACATATTCCCTTTATACATACCGCTTCTAATCAATGATGTAGAGAACAGAGCTCCTACAGACCATTATCCTGTTGTGAATGACATAAACCATGCAACTGTCAAGCTGTTGTTGATGTGCTGTTATAAATTATGCAGTGTGTACTTACTCACTTGATCAGTCTCATTACAAGTGTGTTTTCTGCTAATGAATTTGCAATGTTCCTTTCTATTTGTTAGACTTTTTGTTGTTAGTTTAGCCTGGCCAACACTTTGTCATACAGCCTTTCACTTTAGTATAGCATTCATAGTTTTATTGCAGTTTTGATAAAGAGAGTAGAGACCATAAAGCCTGAATGTTGGTTATGAATACACACTCTGGGGGGAGGTAATATCGGAGCTTGAAGGAACAGTTCACTCCGAAATGAAAATTTGTACAACCACCAAAAGTTAGCTACTGCAGGCCCATCTCAGCCTTCTCCCAGCGAAGTGTACAGGGCCTGTTTGATTAGCATTCCAAAAAGCGCATAAAATGACCGTCAAATGTCCCTAAATAATAATCCAAGTGTTTTGTAACCAAATGATTGTACAAAAAGCCTATATTTAACTCATTACCTCTTATATTTACTTCACTGACAAGTGTGAATGGTTGTGCGTCTTTTCACACGCACTCTTTAACTCGCAGTGAAATTGTTTTGCTTCAAATTCTAACGGAAGTGAGTGGATGATGACCAATTTATCGTTTTGGGGTGACCAGTTCCTTTAATGGAAGTCCCATCTAAGCATACTGAAGAAATAAAAATGTCGCTTTAACTATGAATCTTTGTTTTATTTTCCCACCATGTAAAGTAATTTGCGCTGTGCTATACATATTTCAAAACAGGCTGTAATTCAGTTGAGCATGTCATATGTTACATGAAGCAGACGCTACTCTGATATCAGTGTAACTGTGATCCTCCAATTATAATATGGCCCTGAAATGAAATTCACTGCTTGCCTTTGGCTGCCTCAGTCACGTTGCATATGTCCAAAAGACTGCCTTACAAAGCCTATTTACCGTGGAAACTGTAAAGCTAACCAGACAGGTTTAGCTACCTACCTACGCTGGGAACACAATGACTCACAGTCCTTGCTCTTACACTCAATGCAACAATAAGCCTGAGGCACCAGGAAAGATTGGATAACAGGAGCCAGAACCATGCATGAGGATTCAAAGAATATGTGTGATGTTGGCTAGTATTATTTACAAACCATTATGTGTAATACATGGATACTCTATCTCTGCCATTAAAAATGATTCCGATGTGACTTTGTTTTCTTCTGTAAATCCTCCTACCCATGTTGGGAGCTGTGGTATAATGACACCTAACACCTCTCACCCACTCCTCTCTTTCTATAGCTCTGTGTGATATGCACCCTATGAGAGCCCTTTTCCTCATTCCCAGGAATCCCCCTCCTAAACTCAAATCCAAAAAATGGTGAGTGCTTAAGCTTCCTGCTGTTACTACTTTTTTTTTTTCACTCGTTCTTCATAGGTGCAATACAGAATGCCTGAGTTTTTGCTTGATAACCATAATAGAAACATAACTATTGTAATCCATGTCAAATTTCAAATAATCTAAATGCTATGGTGACAAAAAGATAAAATGGTAATCATAAAAAATAAAAATCAAACCAAGAAACACTTCAGTAATGCCTACATCATTACATTACATTAGTACAAACAGCAAAATAAACATACTGTTGCACCTGCATATCCCACCTATCGTTATGCCCCTTCCCACTGGTATACATATTCATAAAGATAATATCAAAGATATCAATCAACAATACAGTAACAGTATCAATGACCGTAACTATTATAATAATACCCCTCACACCCTGTGGATCACACACACAGACACACACATTATGCAAATACATCATTTATTACAAGTAATCTTATATTATCATGGATTTTGCTACCATTAAGGCTCCTTCTAGACCTCAAGCTTGGCCCGACCAGCCCCCTTTCAACCTGGCAAAGGAGGGTTCCATGTTTAAAGTGTCTATAAGGAGCTCCCTCTATTTCTGAATGGGAAGGGTGTGTGGTGGCTGTCATCCCTGTGTTAGCATTTTCTTAGTGGCCATGATTCCAGCCAGCCACAAAATAGCCACTGCATAGCTAGATTTTATATTGAATGTTCTAGTAGGTAATTATATGTGGAAGAGACTACTCCTTTTGGATGACTAGAGAGGTTATTGATGAAGGCAGCTAAAGGATGAGTGTTAAGTTGGGAGTAACTCCCCACAGCCTGAATAGTGGAACTTTACAGTAGATAAAAGAAGAAAGGGGAGTTAGGCAAGTTAAATGTCAGCCTTGAAAGTAGAGTGTAAAATTGGGGACTGATAATCTTCCCAACTCTCTCTTTCTTTGTAAAAGGATCAGTATGATCTTTGGTCGCCTACCATTCCAGAGAAAACAAATGCTGTGTGTTCTTTCCCAATATTTAGGTGGGGGAGCTGGAGTTAGCAAAATGTATTCTTGGAAGGATGTTCATGTTCATTTTCATAATGGATACTCTGGCTGAATCGTTTTTTGATATAGTCTTGCTTATAGATGAAGAAGATTTTGAATTAATTTTATAACTTCACAAATGACTAAACTGATCAAATATGTTTAGGGCACATGGAAGACAATGTTTTATGTCAGAAGTGAACAGAAGGACATCATCCGCAAACAACAAAATGTAATGTTCCGTTGATTTAACATCAGTAGGCTTAATATCAGGTGACTTACATATAGGCTGTGCTAGCTGTTCGAGGGAGAAAATAAATAAAGTGGTGACTGGATCTCCTTGACTGCTTCTGAAAATCTTGAAAGAAGGAGAGCAGAAGTTATGTGGATCAACTTTTCCGGAATATCGACTCTGGCTCCTGTTTACACGTGACCCCGGTGCAGAAAATTACGAGAAGATGTATGTGTAAAAGAGGCTATAGACTGACCCTAGTTATGGGATAGACTGTTGGTTCAGGGCTCTGGGCAGCAGCAGCCCAGCTACCAACTGTTCCATGTCTGCCCTCCCCTCCCTCCCCCTCTGCCTCACCAGTTTATCTTCTACTAATCTCCCCCTTCCTCCCAGGTCCAAGAAATTCATTGACTTTATAGAGGGCTGTCTGGTCAAGACATATCCCAGCCGACCGTCCACAGAGCAGCTCCTCAAGCACTCTTTCATCAGGGACCAGCCCACCGAGCGCCAGGTCCGAATCCAGCTTAAAGACCACATTGACCGTACGCGCAAGAAAAGGGGAGAGAAAGGTAAGCGATTGAGATACAAAGAGTCTGGCCTCAGTGAGTGGCTTTGAATGGGCATGAACCAGCTTACATTGTCTGGTGTATGTGGATAGTGATGAAGGGATGATGTTTGTTTTTTCATGTTTCGACTTTCCTTTATTCTCATTTTCCTCTAGAAGAGACTGAGTACGAGTACAGTGGTAGTGATGAAGAGGATGAAAATCGTGGCGATGAGAGAGAGTCAAGGTAATTGCACTTCAGTTTCCTGTCCAAGTAGTATGCAGTCTGTATCCTGGGCTAGTATTCTCCATGTTAATGATTGTCCCCATAAATCTCTCTGTTCTATCTGCTGCTTTTGTTGTGTAGTTCAATCCTCAATGTGCCTGGCGAGTCCACCCTGAGGCGGGACTTCCAGCGTCTGCAGCAGGAGAACAAAGAGCGCTCAGAGGCTCACAAGAGGCAACAGGCCCAACTGGCTGCTCAGCGCAGGGACCCTGAAGAACACAAGAGGCAGCTGTTGCATGACCGACAGAAACGCATTGAAGAGCAGAAGGAACAGCGCCGCCGCCTTGAAGAGGTAATGCTAATATCTATAAGGAAACGTCACAGGATGTTTTACTTGCCTTCCAACTTTTCTTCTGTCTTGTGGCTGCTGCTGAGTCCTTTACAAAGCAGTTGGCATCCCAGAATTTCCCACTGGGATTGTTGCCATCTTGTACTTGGGAGTGAAGTTGTGTACCTGCAAAAGAAAATATTTCATAAACTTATTTTATGTAAAAGTGTTATCTCATTTGTCCATTCCAGAAAAAAAACCTGGAAAAAAAGTAAAAACACATTCACTGTGCTTTCTCTCATGTAAAACTAGGGCAAACCAGCTGGCAGACTTGCCACACGATAAAGGATGTAGTGCGTTCCAATTTGATGTGTTACACAAAACAACTATGTTTGACTTTGACGATTGAGAATCAAATGCCACTGACCACAGTGTTGAGTTTTTCTCTACATCTTACGTAGGTAACACTGAATTTGGACAAATGTTGATACTCAACTAACAAAAAGTGTTAAAAAGATGCTCAACAAAGGTATGGATGTCCCGATTAACTTCTTTTTGTCTCCGATCCGACTCAAGTTTAATACTGAGTATCTGCTGATACCGAGTCCCAATCCAATATTTTTGTAATTTTGTTTTATTTATTTATTTTAACAATCAAACAGCTGTATAGCATCACTCTGATCTAAAACTAAAAAAAAAAACTCAAATCAAACCAAGTGAGGAAAAATTAACTGCATTAAGAATAATGGTGTACAGCATGGCTGCATTTCTTTTATCTTTAATAATCTTTGTCATTGTTGCTATGTTTAAAAACTAAAGTGGATGTAGCAATAATTTGACAAATAATGCACTGAAAAAATATGCACCCACTTTTTATAATCTTTGTGCATTGTTTACGGGTGTAACTTTAATGAATTTAGCAGTAGAGATGCTGGGCAGCCAGCTAACTAGCTTGTTAGCAGGCTTGTCTTTAGCTTGGCATCAAAGCAAGCTAGCCAATAAATAATTGATAACAAATAAATAAGACATTCACAGATATACTAAAAATTACATGCAGAATTGGCTTTGCAGTGGCGTTAGATACGGTTAGGGTTAGATAGGGTTTCAAGATGCATGTCCACTGATGCCTTCTATCTGTCCAGGGTGACCAAAAAAGACAGATAAGCCTGCTAACTTGTTCATCCACTTTCTTCTCACACAGCTAATAATCTGTTCTAATCAATTTACTATAGTTTTATTTCAAATGAAAGAATCCTATATAGGCACTTTAATTGGCCTGGAGTAACCCAAATGGATCAAACCTGATTTAAGTTTCAAGTCAGTTGAAACAACCAGGCTTCCATTTGAGAAAATTAAATGTTTGCAGATTACTTCACTTCTTTAGTGCATCTTTGGGTGTAATTTTGTTTAAAAATAAATTTGTTCTGCACACCAAAGTAAAAAATGGCTCAACAGTTTATGATAAAATAAACATATGCAGTGATGTGGCAGACCCTGCATAGGTATTGTACGAATCAACAATGTATAACTTTTTATAAGATATGTATGACTGTTGTTGTGAGAAATAACAGCTTGTGCAAGTGTAACTTGTGGTAGCGGTTAGATGAAACTAATGGTAGATCTGCTATCAAGCAAATTCTGAAATGGAAAGCAGAGAAAATATTGCAGTTATTGGCGTGTTCGCTTAAGTACCACTGACGAGACTAATATGAATGCCCACTGACTGGAGATTAAAACAACTTACATATTACAAGTATTGGTGGACTAGTGTAGTAGTTGACAGAAGTCGATGTCTGAGTATGCAGTTCTATTTTTGTCAATATTTCTTGTCAGTCTGAATGTTTCTAGGGTAGTAGGTCATCTTCTCTGCCTAGTTGCCATCCTCTGTACTTACTTTATGGTTTTATCCCTCCAATGCCCAGTTGACAAAGTGCATTCACTGCAGTAACAAATTGTGAGTATAGATTAAGGGCCTTGTGGAAAGCCCTGCCTTACAGTCTCTAGCTTTTAGCCTCCATTAGTAATAGGCTAGTAGATTGGCTGGTGGAGTCAGATTAATGGTAATTTTATGTATGATGTGTCACCATTTATCAATAAATATATAAGAAATTTGTCTGAGATTTTGTCAACATACTACTCTGTCAGTCCATCCTGTTTTGTGTTGGATTGTAATTTTGCACTGATCGTAGAACCATGTCATTGTTTGACTGGATAACCAAAGACAGAGGCTGTAGAGCAGATATTGATGGACGAGAGAAGGAGGAGAATAACAGTCAGAGGTTTTTGAGTCTATGCCGCGGTTTCATTTTTAGGGTTAACACATTACAGTTCAACATTGTCAATCAGATTATTTGTGGGCTGACAGTCTCAGTAGATGTGAAAATGTTACAAAAAACTGTGTGGGATTTGAAAGAGGCAACCCTCTTCACACTAAAGATCACTCTCCATTCTGTAGTTGAAATACCCAATAAATATCCTTTGTTATCTTGTCATGATTTACTTGCAATTTATAGATGAAATATGAACTTGGGAAAATAGGATTTAGACCTACAAAAGCTCCCTGTTAGACCTTGAAGAGAAGGAGACAATTCTGTTGGTTTTCATTTGTTCTTCATTGTTATCTTATATTTCTGGAAAGCCTACATTAAAGTATTCTCAGCATTGACAGGGAATTTTAATAATTTTGATATTCAAAAATCCATTAAGTTAGTTTTATATGTCCATGCCCAAACTATCAGTGCAGTGGTGAGGTATTCCACTGCAGTAAGGATTTTACTCCCCTATCCGACCTCCTCCACTATCTTACCTGTCCCCTCTGTTCAACAGTTATTAATGATGAACTGACAACAACAGGCAAGTGGACATGAGTTTGGAGTGTTTTGTGTGTCATTACCAGGTGGGAGGTTCTCTTTGCACCACAAAGAGCAAGCCTCTATAAAGAGAGTTGTTTTAATGTCCTTTGAAAAAGCAGATAAAACTGCTCCCTGTCGCTGTCAAAAATGAATAACTGACCAAGAGTTTGAATCAGAGTAACACTCTCAGAAGAGGCTGCAGTGTGTGTGTGTGTGTGTGTGTGTGTGTGACTCACAACTGCTATTCTCTGCCCCGTCTCCCCTCTCCCTTTATTTCTGCTTTGTCCAGCTCTCTGCACAAAAACAAGGGAGGGTTTGCTCATAAGCAAGCTATCCATTATAAATTCCCTTGTGCAAACATAGCCTCTATGCTCATTTCTCTTTTTCCTGTCACCCTTTTCTCCCAGCAACAGAGAAAAGAGCGAGAGATGGTGAGGCAGCAAGAAAAAGGTCCCCATCGGAGACTTGACGATATGAGACGAGAGGAGGATAGAAGGCTGGCTGAGAGGGAGCAGGTAACCAACCACAGGACATGTAGGGCTGCAATCAGCCAATCTGTGAGAGGTGTGGGTGTGTCCGTCAGCAACCCTGTGCAAGTCGCTCTGGTGGTGAAATTCCATGAGTAGGTTGCCATAGCAGCAAGGATCTAAATTAGTGTATTTATTCAGAGATGAGTTTTCTGTGGGTGAGCTCTCTGCGTCTCTTATGCTCCGTTTCCAGTCTACCCTTGGTAACACAGAGTCTGGCATCATATCACAATCACCATGTAGTGCAATATATTGATTTTATATTAGTATGGTAACTTTTTTGTGTCTATTACAATTACTTAGCAGGGATAGTACAGGTCTTGTCACTAAACATATAAATGCAATGCCAGCATTGTAGAATTTTATCAGAACACGCAGTTTCAATTGTTGATACTGGAATGACATTACATAACTGTTTCCGCTTCTATCTTCTACCCCCTCCTCCCCCCTCTCCATCTATTTTCATCTGTCTTTTCCACTTCTGTTCCTTTCATTCTTGCTTTCTTAACCAATTTCCTTAGGAGTTTATCAGACATAAGTTAGAAGAAGAACAGCGACAGTTAGAAATCCTTCAGCAGCAGCTGCTTCAGGAGCAGGCACTGCTTATGGTAACTCCTCCTCACTACTTAAGATTTCTTGCTCTTGACTGCAGTGGTTACCATATTCTCCTTTTGGTTGTCGTACCTCTCATTATTAAAGGTGATTGATTGGCACTTAAATATACTATATGTGTATACAATATACAATATGAGTTGTTAACGATATCTGTTTTTGCCAAAACACACTGCAGCGACCCTTCCATGTCTGCTCATGCTTTGGGTATTTGGCTTCATGTAATGCAAAGGTTTCACTTTTTTTGCTTGTGGCCAGCTGAGACGATAACTGTCACTGTCAGATTTTAACAGCTCTGCATGTAGTTTTAACAAAATAGTCAGATACAGTCGGTAGATGCCCACCTCCTTGATGTAGATGCTCTCTGTTTGGTGCAGAGTAGGGGTGCAGCCCCCACACTGTCCTCTAATATCTCAAAGCTATTGCTTAAAGGATAAATCCAGCTATTTCAACCTGGGCCTTATTTTCTTAGTTTTTGCCATCATGACAGTTGATTGTGTTCAGTATTTCATCACTTACTTCACTGAAGAGCTTGACATAGCTTCAGTTCACTGGGAGCGCTGCTCTCCAATACACACACACAGGGCAAACGCAGTCTCCAACAGTTGAACCCAAAAACTGAATAAAACATTTGTATTTATGAATTATTGAAAATATATATATAATTAACCATAAACAAACTACAGTAGATATTTCTTGCTTTTCTTAGGTACGGTTGATTGTAT
Organism: Centroberyx affinis; assembly: GCF_046629955.1. Classification (NCBI taxonomy): domain Eukaryota; kingdom Metazoa; phylum Chordata; class Actinopteri; order Beryciformes; family Berycidae; genus Centroberyx; species Centroberyx affinis. The sequence continues at coordinate 694,170 of NW_027280828.1, forward strand.
TAGTGTGGATATAGCTGATCATTTAGATATTAATACCTTGGACTGATGACTTGGTGGACTGCTGTGTTTACCGTTTGTATTGACACACTTCCTAAATTTGTGACACCAGGTGGGAGTTAACAGCCCACAAAAATTCCCACATATTCTACTTGTAATTACCACTAGAAGGTTGACATGAACGTTTGTTCCCAGTCAGCAGATTGCATTTACCGAACATCCAGTATGCACTGAACGCAGCATCCCAGTACTTGAGCAGTGTGAGTGTTAGTGTTGAGGACGTGTTTTAATCGCTTTTTGGGTTTAACTGTCGAAATTACACTGGCCCTGTATATGTGCGTTGGACAGCAGTGTTCCCAGAGAACTGAAGCTACGTCAAGCTTTAAAGTGAATTAAGTGATGAAATTGTGAACACGATCAATCGTCATGATGGCAAAAACTGACTGATGTGTTCAGTCAAAGAGATTTAACTGAAAGTTAGATTGCGTGATTGCCTGTGACAGATGGGAGTCCAAAACATAGATTTTCAAAAGTTGAACTTAAATGGATTGTATTACCTTATTATTGCAGACAATTTTGCATTGAATATTAAAGGGTGAGAGTATCAACAATATTAAAAACAAGGTTCACAGAATGAAAATCACTTTTTCCTTGAAGTTGAATACCTGTTATGTATGAATCCATCCATCTGTTTTCTTGCCACTTATCGGGGTCACGGTGGCAACAGGGCAGAGCAGAGCAGCCCACACAACCTTTTCCTCAGCATCGTCATCTTCATCAGGCCATGATCTCTGATGTGAGTTGGAGCGCTTTGTAGCTGTTATATGTTAAGTCATTTAAAATTTAAGCTAATAATAATGAATATGCACTAACAAACGATAACAAACACTCAACTCAATGGGAAAATTGATTTTGATTCTGTGAACTCAATATTGTTTGTGCTCATCAAATGTTACTTTGAATGATAAATTTACACAATCACAAGAAGATCCAGTGCATTGCATGTCATGTTTTCGTCTCTTCTGTTGCATGGAGGCATATTGGACGCGAGTCTGCATTTGTGTGACTCACAATTAAAACTCTTTCATGTCTTTCATTTCTCTTTTATTATGAATGCACTGGCCAACAAAAGGTTGGGAGACCCACGTAGGCTACAATTCACAATGAAAAACCAATAAATCAACTGACTTTTAGACAGTCTAGTTAATATACAGCATGGAAATTTGGAGCTACAGACAGAGATCAATATTCTTTTGATGTGGGTCGGTAACTGACTGTTGTGCTAAAAATAGGACTACACCTACAGATGATAAAATCTACCCAAGACAGTTATTATCTCAGTCGACGAAAACAATGGTGGTCAGCTAAAAATTAAAATCCCTGTCTGTGGTTTGAGTGAATGTGCAACTGTTTACAGACATGTGTTTGGTCATGACCTGGCATAAATGTTCTAAAAGGCATAAAAGGTGTACTGTGTCCAGTGTGAGGTAAGCAGTTTCTTGACTGCATTGTGTGTTTGTTTACTCAGGAGTATAAGCGTAAGCAGCTGGAGGAGCAGCGTCAGTCAGAGCGGCTACAGAGGCAACTGCAGCAGGAGCATGCCTACCTGGTGTCTCTGCAACAACAGCAGCAAGACAAGAAGCCCCAGCTCTACCACTATAACAAAAACCTGGAGCCCAACAACAAGCCTGCCTGGGCACGCGAGGTAGCAACATTACCTGTATCTGAAGCATTACACACCACAGTCTGCACATTGCCTTACAGAGATAGTTTGATATATTCTTCCTGTTCTTGTCCTCTTCATTTTAGGTGGAGGAGCGCAGTAAGCTCAATAGACAGGGCTCACCCAAAATCTGCACCACTGTCTCTGACACTGCCATCCAATCACGCTCTGACTCTATCAGCCAATCAGGAGCGGTCCAGTCTGCTCAAACCCCACCGATGCAGAGGCCTGTTGAACCCCAGGGGGGGCAGGGCAAGGTGTGTGTGTGTTTGCAAGTGTTTTGAATTCAATTGATTAGAACCTCTTAACATTTGGAGTGTGAGGAAAATAGTGATAGATAAGACTGTTTATGCCTTTCTCATCTATATTCTTGAGCTGCACTACCTGAGAATCCTACCTTTACTTACGCCCCCTTTTTCTTCTTTTTCCTCCTTTCCCTCTCTACCGATCTGTAATTAATTCCTTCCCACATATCTAAAATTCTATCGTCTTAAAATACAAACACACTCTGCATTCTTCCCCACTTTGGCCCGCTTCTGCGAATGGCTTTTGCATTCTTCCTTCCACTCTGGCCTCCGCCCTTCCTGATTCGCTGCTGCTGCTGCCCTCTGCAGTTCCAGATGGCTCACTTGGTTCCACTGAAGCCTTATGCTGCCCCTGTCCCCCGCTCCCAGTCCCTCTGTGACCAGCCCACTAAGACCATGTCCGCCTTCCCCACCCAGGACCCCTCCCTTACCCCCACACCCCGCCCCATCCACTCCCGAGAGCTGGTGCGTCAAAACTCTGACCCCACCTCTGAGATCCCTGCACCACAGGCACACCCAATCAGAGAGGACCGCGGCCCCTGGATCCGCCTGCCAGATGTGGAGCTGCCACCCAAGGTGAGATCCTCACATACTAGTAGCAGACTTTGGCTCAACAGTAGGTATAGAATCTAAACTGTAGCCCCCCTTCACACCTGGCATTAACTTCAGCTTCTCTCCGAATATGATTTAGCTGCATTACATTTACACCTGGCATTAAAGTGTGTCTCTTTGTTACACATTAAAGTCTGTCTTCTCTTTCCCTCGCCAAAATGCAGATTGCTGCGCACATCGCTTCCTCTCTTAATATCTACTTCCAACTGACGAACTCCTTGTCACACTTGTTCCCTATCCATGTGTATCCTGACAATCAGTTTGCAGTGCTGGCTGGTTAAATTGAGCACTAGACACACCCCTAGACCAATAACATTGTGTCAGGGTCCAGCTAATTCAAAAAAGGGGAGCAGCAACTGAGGAAGGTGAGGTGCGAAAAACACTGTTTGCTTGGCACAGTAAGCTAGCTAATTTAGCTGGACTAGCCTAGCAATAGCTGGCAAGGAGAAATGGTAAATAGAAAGAGAAAAATAAACCAAACATGCCTGTCCTTGCTCCCGTCCTTGGTGCCTGGTGTCACAACTACACGTTCTTTACCTAACCGGAGCCTGAACTTCTCTGTGGACAAGGCTGTGCAATTATCCGGCAGCACCACGTCACTGTTAGCCTGAGCTTCTCCCCTCCATCTTCCCCCGGGTGGAGCGGTAAGACTCACGGCGGCAGCTTGTTCTCGTCTTCTCTGCAAAATCTCTGTAGCAGTTTATTATGGTTCATACAAGGATGGCTGAAGTGTGGACTCCGATAAAAATGTGGTTGAAAGTCATTACATTTTTCACAGTTGCATTCCTCTCTGCAGTCATGGTTACTTCAGCTTTTGGAAATATGCAGTTCACTAGCTAACTGGTTAATTTTCTAACCTTCAACAGCTGAATTTTTTTGCACTCCCATAACAAAACAGCCACCGCCTCCAACAGGGGAAGGCAAGGTACCAACAGAGGTGCCAACAGATACCTGACAAATACCCAAGGAGAGTTGGAATTTCCAATCAGAAGCACTGACCTTCGTATGTTCATCTAGGAACTACTATATTTGATGTGTTTTTTTGCCTGAGTTGCCTTCTTTTAACTGTTTTGCAGGGTGAGGAATTAACTTTTTGATCCACTAGCCACTGTCTGGTAGATTCCTCAATTCTACCAGCCACTCACATTTTTTTACCAGCCACTTTTTAAAACCATGTTATAAGCTGTAGTTAATGGAAAACATAAGCCACACATGTTTATAAACTGCAGTTCATGTATGTTTTTTCAAGGATGTTGTTAACGATGGAACAAATATGAAAATAATATTGATAATATGACAAGAAGCTGCTTATATCTAATGCTTTCAAGAGAGCGCAGAGAGCAGAACTGAACTTCTTTAAATGTTATTAGGTGGACCTATATAGAAGCTGGGCTCTGTGTGTCGGTTCGTTCTTGTGTAACACTTTTTGGTGATGCACACTGCTTAGGGGAATTACAGTATACAGTATACAGTGTGCTGTTTCAGCTGCAGAGCCCCAAGAGCCCTGCATAAGGGAAATGCAGTATGCGGTGGTACAGCAGGCTGTACAATAGAAGTCAAACAAGCATCAACCAGCTCAAGGCTGGTGTGCTGCATATTCACATACCAGGAAGTAGCTCAGTGCCTGCCCTTTTTAATGTTTTCCTTGGTAAAGAGATTTCATATCGGAACGATTTGTTTTGAAGCTACATCGCTAAGTATGATTCTCAGGAGTGGTCGTGGGAAGGAAAAAAAGGCATATTGGACGTAAATAGAGGGCAGTGCATAAGCGTCACTGTGGGAGCATGCTTCGTAAAAGGTCTGCTAACTGCTGATTGTTTTTAAAATCTTTTTATTATTATTTTTTCCCTGAGTTTGGGCAAGCGTTGCTCACCCGTCTCAGTGGCTGGTGGGACAATATTACTAGCCACTGCTCAAAGTCACCCACATTTGGCCGGTGTTAATTTCACGCCGTGCTCTCATGTGTTTGAACCTGGGGTGGCAACGCTGCTGCCCTGAAGAAAGTGCTGATTGACTAGTTGATCATTATTATATACTATCAAATTAATCTCTGAGCATCTCCAGAGGTGGTTTGTGTGATCAGATCTTCAATGCGTCTCGAGGGTGCATTTACACCCTGTGTTTGTATTGTATATTGTATTGTCACACCGAGCAAACCCCAGTCACCTAGGACATATGTTAATGCCAGGTGTAAAGGGTGTCATTAGGTTTAAACACAATAAATCCTGGGTCATTTCCTAACGTATTTGCAAAACAACTGGTCAATGTGTGAGGCCATGATGTTGTCATTCTCAGATCCCCCAGAGGACGGCCTCCATTGCCACGGCTCTCAACACCAACCTTAGCTCTGGCATAAGGCATCCAGTGAGAGCCAGGTACTAAACACAGCCAAATGATTTGATCAGATATGTCCTTAAATTAATGCTCCTTAAATGGTGCTATATTTGATGATGAGTTGATGTAACTGATTTGTATCCTCAACTGTGGCAGCAACCCAGATCTCAGCCGCAATGATCGCTGGGAGAGAGGAGACAGTATGAGCATCGTATCCAATCTGCCCCAGACTGGCTCCCTAGAGAGGCACCGCATCCTCAGTGAGTCCCTACCTCCCTAATGCTATTCCTCTGCAGACTGTCTTTGCAGTAAGTCAGATTTCAACAGCATAACTACACTGTATGACACTGTTATTTTCAGGTTCCTCCAAAATGGATTCACCCATTCTTTCCCACGATGGCCGTCATAAGCCTGGGGAATCTCGCACCTCTTCCCGCCCCGGTCGTCCTGCTGTAAGAAATAGTTTTTTACCAGATATTATACTGGCTCTCTCTCTTCTCCCTCACTTTGAAAACTAGTTCTGAGATGTCTGCATGAGTGTCTGGAACCTCCTAATATTGCCCAGATCTGCAATTTAAAACAAAAAGCATAACTTTAACATGTGGCCATTTTGATCTCCTGTAAGTATGCTAACTTAAGGTTTTCTCTCTTTCCACATTATGTATTTGCGTAACCTTCCCTACGCATTTTTTTTTTTTTACTCCACACCATTTCCGTTTCCCTCCATGTTTCTCCTCCTCTCAAAACCCTATTTGTTCACTCTACCTTCAATGTACAGAGTTACAAGAGAGCTATAGGAGAGGTTAGTATCACTGTGCTTGCTATCTCTATCTCTTGGTGTGTATGTTTGTGTGTTGTGGAATGCCCCATGTCCATGCATGGGTGTCATGAGGTTGTAGAAGCCTGCTGCAGCTGTAGTCCTTGTGTATGCAGGGAGATTTGCATGCTTTACGCTGTCTTCACCTATCTTCCACACACATCTTTCGTGTGTAACTCTTTTTTTTTTTTCTACGTTTGTCAGAAAATTTGAAATGGTCCCAATTTATGCATAGACTCAAAATTCAACTTTTCAGCTCATCCTGCCCATAATATGCTTCATTTGTGTTTGGATTGTCTTTACTGTAAATATTACTGCTGCTCATTTGTATTAATTTGATGCTCATTTGTAACTTTTTTGTACTGTAAAGTGTGTTGAAATATTTTGTTAAATGCTGTCTAAAATAAATGTATGTGTGTGTGTGTGTGTGCAGGACCATGGCCTCTATGCCAAGGAGCGTGCTGAGGAGCAGCCAAGGCCCCCAGTTAAGGCCAATGATTATTCCTCCTCTTCGGACAGCAGCGAGAGTAGTGAGGAGAGCGAGAGTGGCGAGGGAGCAGAGGAGGAAGAGAGCCCCACAGATCGGTCAGTAACGTCTACAAAGAGTGACATTCAGGAGGAGGAGACTTGTATTTATTTTTATTGGTGAACTTTGCTTTTAAAAGGCTTTGTTTCAGTCACAGGGATGCAGACACTGACTCGGTCAACACCATGGTGGTTCATGAGGAAGAGGGCGAAGGAGGAGAGGGGGAACAGGCGGGAGGCTACGGGGATCAGACCATGCTGGTGCAGAGGGTGAGTCATTTATATATGTAAGGACGCTTAAACTTTACAGTGACTGTAATGTTAAACAGTAATGTTAAACAAACAGCAATTGGCGACGACTATCTAAAACCATCTCTGGCACTGCTCTTATAGTTTGTCATTGTTTTTTATGTAATGTCAGTAATGTATTTATGTATTTTATTGTATTGTTGTATTGTCATTGATTTGTGACAAGCTGCCCAGGATCAAAATTAGCTCCTTAGCTAACTCTGGCACATTTACATTGATGTGGAACCTGGAATGTTGATTAATGTGCATTGTCCCTGTTAAATAAATAAATAAAAATAAAACATCACCAGTAAACCTCAGGTTTTGGTGTCAGTCCCTCAGAATCAAAGAGCAAGAGCTTCTTTCTAGACTCACCATTTTGCTCCAACGTTCAGCAGTCATACAGGGAGAAATCCATTGTAAGAGGCAAAGACACCAATCTTTCCACCAACAGTTGCTTCAATAGACCATAAAGAAAAGCAGTCACAGCTTGTGTCTTTGCAGATCAGTCGTCGGTAGCGTGTGAAATATAATGCTCTCGACGGCTGCTTTTTTGTAATTTGAACAACTGGGCACAGCAACCACGGCATTGTTCTCTCTCCATTCTCACCTTTTTTTCCACTGGAAAAACTCACTATGCTGTCGCCATTGCTATCGCTCTCTCCACCCACAGATACACGGCACAGCGAAACCCCTTCTCAGGGGCTTGTCCAAAGGCATTCTATGAAATGTAGGAAATCACTAACTGAAGTAGATGAGGCAGTTAGAGGGGAAAGTGGGTACACCGAAAAATGACTGTGATGAAATTACATTAAATTACTGTGATGATTGAAATTACTGTGATGAATAAAATCTAAAACCCAAAATAACTCCTGGAATACTCGGAACATTACACATTGATGATATCTAACTCTATCCAAGGGTGGATTTTTCCTTTAACACAATACTTCCTAATGAAGAAGCACATACATACATACATACATGTATGTTATACATATAATAATTACATGTAATAATTACATGCATATGAATTGGGAGTGGTAAAGCACACAATATGAATATATGAACATGAATATACAAACATTAACATAATAGGCATGAAATAAATAATCAAATAATGGGTTAAACTGAAAAAAGGAGGAGGGTTTGATGCAAGTTGATTCAGCCAGCCAAATACACTATAATGCTTCATTAGAAATTCACTTACATTGCTATTCCAACTCTAATTTCCAGAACTTCCTTAGGAATAAATGATGCTGGGTATCTTACAGTGCCTTCCCAAAGTGTTCAACTCAGACTTTTTCTGCATTTTGTGGTGTTGCAGCCTGAATTCAGAATTAAATTAGGAATAAGAGATTTAGATTTCTGGATTTAATTTTTTATAAAATCGTAAAAAATTCTAAAAACATGGTTTCCACTTTATCATGATGTGGTGATTTTGTGTGGATTATTGACAAAAAATATCAATCAGTTTTAAATTTGAGCTGCAACACCACAAACGTGTCCATTGAATACTGTCTGAAGGCGCTATGTTTTTTCCTCCCTAGTAAGCGTGCGCCATGGTAACTCATCAATAATGTCACCTATCAATAATGTTTAAACTGTGTTTTCCTGTGAAATTATTTTTGGTTTTCATTCATTATATCGCCTACCTGTGTTAAATTGGCACATAGCTGTAAGACATTTGGAGAGACAGCAGTATGATTCAGTGACAGACAGCATACATACTGCAAGTGGCTCCTGATGAGTTGAATGTGCAAAATGAGTCACCTCCACTAATGTGCAATATTTTTTTTGTATTTTCAATGTTGAAGTTTGTATTAAATATTTGATCTGAGCAACACAGACTTACATTACTGTGTATTGGGTAAAGATATTAATTCATCTTGCATTTAAAAAAAAAAAAAAAAAAACACCCCTACATTCACAGACCATTTTGATCGGTTGCACACATAATTAGGTTTTCTGTCTGCCATAGCACGTACAAAGCAATCTCATGTTCTGAACCAGTCCCACCCACAGCGTGGCATCTACCCACAGCACAGAAATACAGTTGCATTCCATGATTATGTAGCCTACTAGATTGGGCAATAAATATTACTGTTTGGGGATCACATTTTATCACACTGTGCAAATAAGACATTCTGCATTTGCTACTGAGTGGTGCAGATACGGTTTTAACTGAAGTAAAATGGAGGGTGTAGATTGTCCTGGTGAAATTAGGAATTAGTAAGACTAAACAAGACACGGCCTACATTGTGCTGAGAGGTAAGGGTGACAGATGGCACATATATTTTCCACATGTTTTTAACATACTACCAGTAAGTAAAATCTTGATACATTTTTCCACGGAGAGTGACTCTGACACTCTGTGCAGACTGATTCTCAGCTGTTAGGCTTAGCTTCTGCCATCTGAATTCAAAATTCTGAATACGGTTTTATATAAATAATAATAAAATATATCACACATCGATTTCTGCACCTTTCCTAGATTTAGTTATCAAATACTCTTGCTCAATTTTTTGTTTTGATTGCAACAACTTATGTTTAGCAGTCTGTCCTTTTTAAATTTGTTTTCTATATTTTTGGTAATTATGAAAACAATTATACATTTGTAAGGGTGAATTTAATTTATTTTATTTGTCTATTTCTGATAATGTGCTCTTGTCCACGTGTCTTGTTTTTCCCCACAATGAAAGTGAGGCTAAGGATCCATAATTATGTTCATTTTGGAGTAAAGTGGTGCCATTGCAAGAACTGCCTCATTATTATTTCTCTACCTCAAACACACCCTCCTCCAGCCATCCAAACTGCTGATGTCCCCACTGGTAATAAGTAGTCAATGAGACAATAATCAGTGTCATTGTTGATATAAATCAAGGGGTGTAGAATTCTTCCATACAAGCTATCTAATTTAAATTTGAAACATTTGAAAAAAGCTAAAACTTGGAATGAGAGCAGGTTTTGTCCACTGATGGGTGGCCGGCCTCCTACTGCCTACCCAAATTGGCTGGCTCTTCTAGTGTTAAGAACACAAAGTTGGCTTGAAAACAAGCTTGGTTACAACTGTTACTTCACAACTTGTAGTTGCTGTGGTGTGCTACCCAAACTCAAGCAGTTCATTTCATATTTCAGGTGGTCATTGGTGCAATGGAGAAGCATAGATAAAACTGTTCATAAGGTTTGGTAATACATGGCGCTGTGTTTGTGTGTGTGTTTCTCTTTTGCCTGAAAGACACCAGAGAAGCGGAGCCATAATGGATACACTAACCTGCCAGATGTGGTGCAGCCCTCCCACTCACCCACTGATTCAGCCACTCACTCTTCCCCTGGGAAGGACTCTGTGTATGATGTAAGTTTTTCTGTTGCTAAATATATCAGTCTTAAATTTCTCATCTATCCCTTGAATGCGTTATGTACTCGTCAGGGTTTCAGTTAGCCAATAATCACTGGCAAAAACTCAATTTCTGAAAAATGTAAATTTTCCAGCCATAACGTCTGGTACAAGTTCCACCCAGATCAAAGAATTTTATGAATATCAGTTCAGTTTGTTATCGGCTTGTCCATCAGAAATCTTAGATCAATTAAATTAATGAAAATGTAGGCTAGACTTAACTGAAGGCAGATGTAGGTGAGACTATTTGGAAAGACAGATGTAGGTGAGACTATTTGGAAAGACAGAACTAAAAATGGCTACATGGTCACTGACATGACATGTTGGACAGGGCCGAAGTTTCCTAACAGACGCTGTATTACTTGTATTGCTTCTCTGCTCCACCAGTATCAGTCCCGAGGTTTGGTCAAGGCGTCTGGCAAGTCCTCCTTCACCACCTTTGTGGATCTGGGCATGTACCAATCACCAGGGGGCACAGGGGACAACATATCTATCAGCGGTGAGTCAGAAGCTTTTCAGACTTGCATCAACCTCCGTTTGGAGTTTGTTATATGTTAAAAGATTTGTGTCCAGAAAGCCTGAAGTCCTGAGAGAAGAACAAAAATCACCTGAACTGAATTGCCCTCACTAATCTAGCCATCTCCGCTGCTGCTTCCAGGTATAGGCTCCAGGTTTGAGCAGCTGAAAATGGAGGTGAGGAAAGGTTCCATGGTGAATGTAAATCCCACCAACACGCGCCCCCCCAACGACACACCGGAGATTCGCAAGTACAAGAAGAGGTTCAACTCTGAGATCCTGTGTGCTGCTCTCTGGGGTGAGACTGGAATCTGTTCTTAGAAATGTTATCATATCCACATTTAAACTGGAGCCCTTTTATTGTTAGACTCCATTTACATGTACACCAATACATGCAAGTAGGTTAGATCAAGCTAAACGCCTTAAGCCAACTATATTACGTCAAATATGGTTATCATTGGAGTAACCATACTGTGATTTAAAACGGAGTACTGTGAAATCAGTCAGATTATTGGAAGGTCGTATGGACATATCCACAATCACTAGGGATTCAAAGGCATTTTCACAAATTCCTACTAGAATTTCACATGCTTACAACCAAGGGGCCAAAACTGGCCTTGGCATTTGAAGTCAGTCAAGTCCTGGGAGAGATGGTGCCTCTGTTACTCTCTGCAGAACAACTGGAAAGTCCACCCACCCACCCACCAAGTCAAGAACTAAGGCCTTTCTTCTGTGTCTGCCTAATATCTATCTATCAAATATATTACATCTCTAATATCTCCCCTTATGGTGAGGTTCTCAGTAGTGAGAACAAATTCTAATGTTTGTGGGCTTTTCACTTGCTTTTCTTCTGGGTGTTGAGGCCCCAGCTCAACATCTTGACAACATCTTGACACAGAAATCAAAGCTGCGTCAGCCTCACCGGGGCTCTGGTCATAAATGTGATCAAAATTGAAATAATGCGACCTGGAAATTGGGTTTGGATGCACTGGTGTGGCTACAAATGATTGACATTGTGCGACTTTAATGAATAACCTCTTAAGAGCGAGCATTGCAGCTCCTCTCCTGTTATCACAGCTGGTTAATTGGCTTAACCGACTCCTATCTATCTGGTCCATCATGGGGAAAAAAAAAGTGAAACTGATGTTTCTATGTACCACACTGCGTGCATGTGTTTGTTAGTGTGTGCAAGACAGACTTGACACTTTTTAGTTGTCAGATGTGTCAAATTGTCCGACACTTATTACCCTGCTGGTCGGTTTGTTTGGCCTTGACAGTTAGGATTCTGTATGATAGCAGGGTTGAGATGTGATGTTTAGAGAGCAGGAAGCCAGGCCAACAACGGATGGTAAATGTTGTTTGTATTTTCCATATCTAGATATAGAATATATCCACAATATGCACCAATGGAAGACAGCTATGTTTGGCAAGAAACTAGGTTGGTTGCATGGAAAGAGATTGTCAGGTTGGCAGCAGCAACCACGGCTGCATGCGGGTTTGTGTTATGACCATATAAGACAAAGTGGGCTGGCTTTCCTGCACTTGGGTGCTTCACCCTGGTTCCACCTGCTTCACCCTTTAACTCTACTGCGCAAACACTGGCTCCAAAAGTACAACATGTCTGCTGCAGAAATCCCACTTCCAGGGCTTCAAATAAGCTGGTAGAAAGTCAATGGGTTACATCACTTTTTTTTCCATTGCAGCCAGCGTTTATACTTCTCTTCTAAACAAAATTAAATATCATGGGAGTAGACTTGCTGCAGCTTATGATGGGGAAATGATTATATGCTATAAATCTGTAAGATTATATAAAACAGGAGGAGTAACAGAACATTCTTTTTAACGACACAGGTATACAGCAAAATTATTATTATTCTCAGTCAGAGTGAGGGCAATAATTAGATTCATTTTGTGCAAATAAGAAAAAGCAATTTGTTTGTGTGTGTGTGTCCCCAGGTGTGAACCTGCTGGTGGGCACAGAGAACGGTTTGAAGCTGCTGGACCGTAGTGGGCAGGGCAAGGTCTACCCCCTTATCAACTCCCGCAGGTTCCAACAGATGGACGTCCTGGAGGGCCTCAACCTGCTCATCACCATATCAGGTCGTTAGTGCTACTCAGCACTCGTCTGCTCTCACTGCAGAGGAGCCGCCGAATCAGTTACTGCTGTCTCTGATAGTGGCATCAAAGTACTCTCTTTATTGGGATGCCAAATACTAGATGCCAAATTGTACTATTGCCTTTAGAGTGCGTATGTATTGCATTTTGATTTTGCACTTCAAAAACACATGAAAAGTATTTATTTTTGTATCTGTATATTGCAAATTGTACGATGTCATGATGCTGCTGTCTTGATCAGGTCAAAAGGGGAATTTTAAGTGCAACGAAAATAAATGTAAATAACTAGTCATAAATAACTCATAATTAGTCTCCTTAGTAATTGATCTTCCTCTGTGTGTCTATTAAGGCAAGAAGAACAAGGTGCGTGTGTACTACCTGGCCTGGCTGAGGAACAAGATCCTCCACAACGACCCTGAGGTAGAGAAGAAGCAAGGCTGGACCACTGTAGGGGAGATGGAGGGCTGTGTGCACTACAAAGTGGGTGAGTGATGGAAGACTATTTGTTATTGTTGTCTAGCCCACCCCACACCAATTCTCATAAATGCATTTGCCTCCCTGGCACTGTGAATTATTGATTGCAAATATCTCATGTCAAATGGCCTTGTTGTTATTCTATCCAGTGAAATATGAGAGGATAAAGTTCCTGGTGATTGCTATGAAGAATGCAGTGGAAGTGTATGCTTGGGCACCCAAGCCTTATCACAAATTCATGGCCTTCAAGGTAAGTCTCCCCTTTCCTGTGAGCTGGGTTAGTTATTCCAGGCCAGTCAACCAGAAGAGCATTCAGAGTGCTTATCTTCTCATACTCTCCTCCGCCCCCCCCACCCCCCCAGTCTTTTGGAGACCTCCCTCACAGGCCTTGCCTGGTTGACCTGACAGTGGAGGAGGGTCAGAGGTTGAAGGTTATCTACGGCTCCAGTGCTGGTTTCCATGCCATCGACGTGGACTCTGGAAACAACTACGACATTTATATCCCTGTTCATGTAAGTTGTACAGTTAGTGGTCAGACAGCTGTGTTTTTGGAGGTGTGCAGCCTGGCTCATCCCTTCTGTCCTCGTCTCAAACAGATCCAGAGCCAGGTGATGCCACACGCAATTGTGTTCCTGCCCAGCTCTGACGGCATGGAGATGCTGCTGTGCTACGAGGACGAGGGCGTGTACGTCAACACCTACGGACGCATCATCAAGGATGTGGTGCTGCAGTGGGGCGAGATGCCCACCTCTGTTGGTACGGATGGAATACACACAAAACAGATTTACATGTGGACATACATGAGACCAAACCCAGAATCTGTAATCATCTTTATCAAGCAAGTTGCTTTGCACTAATATGTCACTTTGTCCTGCAGCCCATATCTGCTCCAATCAGATCATGGGCTGGGGAGAGAAGGCCATCGAGATCCGCTCTGTGGAGACTGGCCACCTGGACGGAGTGTTTATGCACAAAAGAGCTCAGAGGCTTAAGTTCCTCTGTGAGAGGAATGACAAGGTAAGAGACACACACACTAACAAACAACAAGTTAACAAGTTGAATGTGCTCTCTCACTGAGTAAATATGCGTTACTTATACAGGACAGCAAGGTCAGAAGGTTGAATTTAAAGATGGTACTGACATGCATATCCTTGTTCCTGTGCTGGTTCTCAGGTGTTCTTTGCGTCTGTGCGGTCCGGAGGCAGCAGCCAGGTCTACTTCATGACCTTGAACAGAAACTGCATCATGAACTGGTGAAAGAACAGCTGCTGTGGTCAGTGTGTGGAACCCACCAGGGTTTGGAGAGAGAAGTGCACCCCAATTCTTGAACACGCACACACACAAATGCGCACACCTCTCTCGTCCCCTCCACCTCTCTCTCACTCACTCACACACACACACAACACACACACACACACACACACACACACACACACACACACACTCCACACATACACACACACACACACACACTCCACACATACACGCACGCACACAAACACACACACACACACACACACACAAACTCTAAATCCATTCCAGCCTAAATTCCTTAAGACACAGTTCATCATATGACTCCTACCGAGTCTCCCTGATAACATTCTCCCTGGAATCATGAAACATCACCGATGAGCTTCAAATGTTAACACCATCTATTAATTTGTACTGTATATACTCTTGTCTTGATTTACTTTACTCGGTGGACCTGTGTTCAGTCGTAACTATTTAGTTCCTAATTGTGGATGTTAAAACATTCCTTGGTGGTTATACATTTTGAGGGAGGCATTATTTATCAATATGTCGAGGTGGAGCTGTAAATAGATAGCACCTGAAACTTAGATTTGAATCACTTGCAGGCCTCTTTATATAGTCTCCATTCTGTGTGTTGCCATAAGACACATAGACATGAAATAATAAAATGCTGGCATGCCCATCTGCAGTGGTTCTTGGGCCCCCGTTGGTTTGGGGCGCCAAAGATTTCAGGGGGGCCTAAGGAAGAGGATTCAATACAAAAGAGTCAATCAAGAGAGACATTATTGTTGTGACAAAAGTCAAAAGTAGCCTATTGTAATCCAGTTGTTTTTAGTTATCTATAGCAGACAGATAGTAACCATAAATCCTGCTTTCACTGACTTTTTCTGACCTGAATGGCAAACAATGTATGTTGCAACACTTCATCATGGCAACTAAGCCTTGAATGCTCCAACACCAAGATAAAATTCAGTTTAAAACTAAGAAGTAATTCACAAACTAATCAGAAGTTTCAGACACATGTGCAGTACTGTAAGCTCAGAATCAGTACTGAGACATCTCTTGCTTTGCCTCAGTTTATTTTCTTTACTCATGGTTTAAGTGAAACCATTAATTGTTTGAATCATCTGGCTTGTATCTAAACTTTTTTTGTTTTCATAGATTTACAAAATACCTACAAAGATTTGATATTTATATGTAGTGTTTCTGTATTGGTATTAGCCTACTGGTATTCTTAATTTTACTCTACTGTAATTATATTGCTATTATATTGCAATATATGCTATTCTTGTGGAGTCTTTGTTTGAGGAGAGGAGTGCATATATTTAGTTTTACAAAATATGGTAGTGGTAGGGAGTATGATGACTTTACAACTTTGGAGGAGAAAGAGGTGACGGGACGTTGGATTTTAGTTGGAATGGTAAAGGAGAATGTGGGAGAGATGTGGAAGGAGGATGTCACTGAGATTGTAGTGAATAAGGGAGTTAACTTTCAGGATCTTTCCACCTTCCTACAGTGATCTACTCTACTGTACTGTATTTCAGTTCTTACAAATTATTTCATTGGTGTGGATTTATGTGTGAGAAAGCGTTTGTCCATGGGATTGCAGTAGATCAGCTCTTAGTGTGATTGCAACGTAATATTTGTCTTAGGCCAGTGTAAAAACCTAATTTTGTAGTGGCTCTGCAATACCACAACAGAGGAGAGGACTCCATCTCATTAGGCGCTTTGGAGAATACGGCTGGAACACATGAGACTTAATATAATTTATATCTATACCTCCTGCCAAAGTTCACAATATCGTCTGTTAGGGGGGTATGAAACAGTCTTGAGGCCAAAGGGAAAAAGCTTAAATGGTGACTACAAGGATTTGAGAAGAAACCTATCCTACAGATCACTATCCAGTATACTCCTTTCAGCACATCCATCCAAAACATCCTATGGCATTTCTGCTTTATTAGATGTTCAGGAGCTCCTCTATAAGAGCCTGGCTCTGGGTGTTCATTGGTTGGTTTACTTGTTTGTGCAAAAGACTTTCGGCAGTGCACAAGGCTTAGCGAAATTACAGTATGTGTTCTTTAGGCCACACAGAGCGCTGCGTGAGGGTAAAGGGGTTAAAGGGTTAAAATGTGCTTGTACAGCAGGCAGTATAGTAGAAATCAAACAATCATGGGCCAGCTCTAGGCTTATTGGTGCGCTCTACATCCACACACCAAGAAGTAGCTTTGTGATTTTCTAACTGTAGTGGCTAAGTCAACACATGAATTACATATTTTGTTTAGCGATTCTGTTCGTTCCAACAACACTGTTCTACCACAGCACTTTAAAAACTCCACCTGTTAACACCAAAGTAATTTCACTCACTCCAGTTATGTGTATCCCCACTCTACCTGAGCACCTAGAAAGCGCTAGCACACTTTTTCACAGGGGAGTGACGGGAAAGATTTAAAAAAAAAAAAAAAAGAGTGTTTGAAATATGATGAAGCTAGCAACCGGTATTTAAATAGACAAATAACGAATTTGTCGTATGCACAAGTACACTATATAGATAATAAATATTTGATAGCAGCCTTCTGGAAGCAATACCAATGTAACTATTGGGGAATAAAGTCACACACGTTCTTCCAAACAGTTCTTTTACTTTTTCTTACTCTTGCTAGGGTCTGATGGATCAGCATGGAATTACTTGCAGGCAGGAACAAATAGAAATGGTTCTTTTCATGCACTTGAATTGCTAAGAAATGCTGACATAAATGTTAACTGAATGCCATTGTAAATTTCCCAAAAACCAAAGTACCAGTATGAAACATTTTGGATATTGTGAAAGGAATCTTGGCTAGTGATCAATAGGATAGTCTCCTAAAAATCTACAACTCACCCTTTAAGCTAAGGATAGATTTTGTAGTCTAAATGAAAACTATAGAGAATACAGTATATGTATGGTCAGGGCAGATGAAGTTCAATCAAAGATTATATAGCGTCAAATAGATAGGTTACAGAATATAAACTGTAAATGGGCATGGAAAGCACTTTCACTTAAGTAAACATACATTTACAAATACTGTATATCTCAAGCATTTGCTTTGGTGTGCACATGAGCCATATAATCAGATTATATAGTACTGTATAGTTGTTTTCCCCTTCAGCGAATGTGTTTTAATTCTTAGATATTTGTTATGTGCCATGACCTACATTTCAAACGTCACAATTACCAATCCACCAGGAGCTCTGGCAGTCATGGTTTCATGGTTAAGTCATTATTTTTTAAAACAACCTGCCGTGTTTACAGTTAAAGCAGTGCCTTGGAGTTGGGAAAGGGAGAGGTTTTAAGACGGGTTGTGAGTAGCCCCCACCCTACTTGTCTCTTACTTGGAATCCCATGAAGAAGAGGCGCAACTAGAATCGCTCCCCTGTTAAATATGATGTCCTGTGCCAAACAAGTGCACTTAAATCAAATCCAGAATATCCAGAAGATGGACTTGAAATGTTTCTTTGACACCACTTGAAAAACATTAAATAAGTGACATAAAACAGTCCATTCAGAAAGGTTCAATAACACATAATGTCCAATCAATCAATCAATCCAATGTGGCACGTAAAAAAAGATTTAGCGACAGTGGGAGCCAACATATAGAGAAAAGCCATAAGTATGAAACGTGTTTGTTCAGAATAGTATTTGTGCACAGATGAAATAGGGCTCAATTGCCCGGTGTGTGATGTCTGCTCAGAAAATGTAGGTTCTTGCAACTAAGAAAAGGTAAACGCTTATTCTTTAATGATGTTGATTGTGTAACCATAAGTGGGGAAAGTAGCTTAATATATTCTGAAAAGACTATTTTATTAAATCATATGTAAATTAGCCTATATTGAGAAATGAAAATGAATGTACATCTATAAAACAGATTTGTATTTATATAAAACCATGTACCGCTATATTAATCAAAGCACAATGTATTTTAAGGCACAGAGAGCAAAGCTATAGTTGAGTGTACTCTAACAGAAAGACAGGAGTGTTCGATTTTTTATTTTTTGGCACATGAGTGTGGCTGTGGTAGGACTCTAGCGCTAGTCAAACTTGTCAGTGTGTAATCAGTCTGATACATAGGGGCTGTTATTGCAGTGGAGCAAGTAGTCAACTGAGACGGCTGTGTGTGGACATGATCAATTATTGGTACATTTCTGAATATCTGAATTCATTAGATCTGACCTGATTAAGTAGGGTTTAAGAATGTGTTCTTGATACCAGATGAATAACTAAGGCAGTGATTGAGCCTCACTCATTTGACGCAACAACGCATAATAAGGTGGAGACTGTTTATCAGCAGATACCAGCAAGTGAACAGTGACTTGGTGAATTTACACTGTAACAGTGGAAAGATGGCTAGATCATAATTGGAGAATGCAAACACTTCTACCCACTTAGTTTCTTGATGACTTGACTCACCAGGTATGAACTTGCAAGTGTGTTTCTAATGCCAATAGCTACACTATGCCCCTTAATGCAGAGTGGTGGTCAGACAGTCCTTCAGCCACTTTGTTTGCAACATCTCAGCTGTGTTACCTAGCAACCACACTTGGTGCACATGATAGGAAGTTGTCGTTTCAAATGTGGCTTTTGAATGTTGCTGATTTACTGTTGGAAATCTTAGTGTCCACTGTTTCGAATCTCAATTTAACTAAAATGCATAGACAGTGAGTGACCACTTTTGACCTTTTAAAGACAAGTGGACACTTGATCATGTGTTGTGGCTTAGTGATTTGTTTTGGATTGACACTAAACTGAATGTACACAATTAATGTACATTTGATGACGACAACATACAGCGACGGTGTTCGGATGTTTCCCATATTAAACTCAGATTTGTGCTGTTGAACTGACTTGAGACGCATGCTGAAGTTAGATAATGTAGAAGATAAGTGGAAAAGTTCTATGTATCCCAACTGTGATGAACAGGCACTTAACTCTGAATTAGTGTGGCACATTATAAATATTTCAGTTGCCCATATCCAGAACTTGACAGGTTGAGAAAGAAAGAATGTGGTCTTATGAGAGTTTACCCTTGGGGAAAAAAATGAATTTGAAGAAATCAAATGACTTTATTTGCAGTTTAAGAAGATAAAACGTCCGTAAAAAAGAGAGGATTTGGAATGTCTAATTGATAATATTAGTTAAAAAAAAAAAAAAAAAAAGACCATGCCACATGCCAGCATATTTGCCCTCTGCTGTCTAAATTTGCAAATGCATTTATACATTTGTTGGATGATGTAATACTTCAGCCTGTTATATATTTAAATAGAAGATTTAGTGTGAGGAAATTCATGTAACAATTTATGGGCGTAAGATATATATGACTAAATGTTTGACTGCTCCATTTAAATTTGATCTGTCTGCTGCTTTTACAGGAATATCCACTCCATGTAAAAGAAGCCTTTAATCTGCTGATACTCATAAATAGGTTATGTGTTATATCCATTCATGAAAACATAACACAGAATATCACCCTTGATATACGTTCTCATTGTCTTAATTGCTTAATTTGTGTTGACAATTACTTTTCTGGATAGCCTTGTGTGTGTGAATAGTCTTTGACTGTCATGATAAATTAGACCTGATTTGGAGAAACACGAGACAAACATGTGTATGTAAGAAGCCACTTATTCCACCTAACAATCATCTAGAAAACTAGCTCCAAATGTGCTGTGGATCAACATCATCATTCATGGCTTTTGATAAATAGTCCTCTATCCGTATACCTTCAGATGTTGTTGGGATAGGCTGAGTAGTAGGTCATCAGCTGAATGGAGCACTCATTGACATTTTCAAATATTTAGGTCTATTGTCTAATTTTATGAACCAGAAATTCCTATAATGGATAATGCATTGCTGTTTCTCAACTCACTGAAGCCAACTAACACAGAAGAGCTCACTGGACTGAGTTGTAGACAGAGTCCTGAAAGGTAATGCTTTCCTATCAGATGATGACATTTCTAATAAGCAATATTAGTATTTGAATAAGTCCAAACCTTGGCTGTCCATCTCAGTATGACCTGTAGGAAGTGATGATTTTCTGTGGCCTTTGGCAGACTGAATGTAGGCTGGCTTGTTTGTCTCTTGTTAGAGAAACTGTACTGTACTTTGCTTAATCTTTTAATCTTTAATCACAAGAAATTATTACTTCTAGCGCTCAGCCAGTATAATAATACAATCGCTTAACTGTTGGGATGCTTCTTCTGATTTTGCATTTATGAAACGATCCCAGAAATTGCCTTTATGAAGTATGAGTATCGATTAATGAATTGCAGATAATAGAGTTTGGTGGGAGAGGATGTGCTTTATCCACTCAACTCTTATTCTAATGAGACACTCCTTAATCAGCATATGTTTCTTATCAATAAAGTATGAATGGATTTGCAGAGGATTTGTGAGACAGGTCAAACTTATGGAGCTCGAAAAAACTGAATCTTTGGACAGAACTACAATATCTATTATATCCTTTTTCAATAACTTTTTTTTTTAACTGTAAACATCTTTGCAATGTTTTAGTGTGTGTGCGCGCGCGTCTGTGTTATTTGTGAGAGGTTAACTCCAGATTGTATTTCATAGACTGATCAACTTTAAACTTTCAAAAGATTGTGTTGAATGAATTCATGTCTTAACACAGAATTGTTTGAAAAATAAAAGACATTGATCTCATGTTAGTCTGTATTGGTCTCATTTCCTTTTAATCTGTTTAATGCTCACTTACAGAAGATTTCAATATGGATCAATCACTTGACAGTAGCAGAGCAGTTAAAAAGTAAAACTAGTACTTTTTAAAAAATAATTACCAGTAAATAATCCATATGTTACAAGTCACTCTTGGAAATTTCCCTATTACTTATCTATCCAAAAGGTTTTGGTAATCACTCAATAACTAAGTATTCTTACTCGTCAATGTTATGTTTTGAATTCTATGAACTAAATTTCTATGAATTATCATTACTGGTTCAGCTTGATATCAACTCCTTAATTAGAATGTGGACATGATATGATGATAAACACTGATGGAAACAAAATGGAAAAATCCAATTCACTCATTGTACAGAATCATATTATTTGATATAGGTGAATTTAAATGATGTAGGAGTCAAACGTACTATTGTGGTGTTTAACCATAAGATGGCGCTATAATCAGCTCAGACCTCCTGGCTCTGTTTGATGTACAAATATGAAACTGCTGTTTGCTGTTCTACCAAAATGCAGAATTTCCACTTTGAAGGAGGCACAGTTGACAGTTTTTACAGCCGTACAAGTTCAAAGGGATGAAATTAAATCACTAGGAAAAGATTCAGAGAATATAAGATAAAACCTTTCATCCTCGGAGGCAGAGGGTGGGGGATACTGGAAGTGCTGCAGCACCCACTGGTGGTCAAAGACAAAACCTCTGAGACACACAGGCCCCCTAAAAATACATCTGTTCCTGTATAAAGTGTTACATTTGTTTCAGTGGGTAAGGGGGGAAAAACATGAAAAGTGAATCATTCAAGTATAAATGAAAAGTAATGATTTTAAAAGAAATGACTAACATCTGTATCTGACCTGAACACAGATTAGTCAGTTTTACTTCTTTTTTTGTCTATATTTGGAGTAGGAGACAGTCACTCTATAGTCATATGATATTTAATGTATTTTGATGGTGCAAGTTCTTTCCACACATTGATGAAAGACATTATTTGGCCTGCTGTGGAGAACTGTAAGTACAGTATCCTCAGTCAGGCCTGTTAAAAGTGTTAGTTTAGTTTTTCATACTTTATTGATCCTCAAAGGACAGATTCTCTCTTGTCACACACCAGTCTAACTGCAGCTGAATACAAACTAAAGCTCATTCAGTTTGCCAGTTATATGCAATGTGTGGAAATTAAGTGACTTTCAATTTTTCACAATTTTGTAAACAGACATAGCTTTGGAAAAAATGAAACACAAAAACTGGCAAGAGAGGCTATGTGTATTTATTAATAGTATGTACAGTTATACCATCATAAAGTTGACATAATATATTGACAAAGTCAAAGTATGAATATTGGCCCCTGCTTGTTTAAGATGTCTCTTGATAATCCTTTTTTTTTTCCTCACTCACCTTATGAATCTCTCATCTGGTTGAGTTCATTAATTTAAATTTCATCATTATTCTCCATTAATAATCCTTAAAGTGTATCTGAGGCACACAGGGAAAACATGAATAAAATAAGTGTAAAAAAATTAATAAAACAAAAACTTCAAAACCAAAACTATTATATATTATATGTATGTGGGTGTACATATCTATAAAAACAGTAACTACATAATGACATTATTATTATTATTTTTTTGAGCCAGAAGAAAATAAGAATTGATATTTTCCTTGGACTGTATCAATCATCGGTCCGTCCCGCCCGCCCTCAATAACTGTGTCAGTAATCTTTTCAATGTTAATGGATTCCCATGATTCCCTTCCACAAGCTTTCTTCATTCCTTCACGTTACCATAGCTGAGAGAAGTGTAGTACTGAGACAAAAGTGTAGTACAGAAAAATCGTTTGAAGTGCATTTTGGACTTTTTATCGTAAACAAAGACGGAATTGTCCAATAACTTCTCCTCCCCTGTTTAACTCAAGGAGTGGTGTCTCTCAGAAAAAAGTGTGTGCGTTATGTGCGTGCGTGCGTGTGTGTGTGTGTGTGTGTGTGTGTGTGTGTGTGTGTGTGTGTGTGTGTGAATGAGGGTGTATTAAATGTGTTAAAAGGCTTCAGGTAAATATGTGGCATTTGTGTGTTTTCATTTGAGCAGCTGGAGATTCTATTGTATTTGGTCACATTTTGACATTGTACAGATTACATGTGTATGGTACTGTAGCCTTGCTGTTGTGCACATAAATCAGTCGTGGGTAGTGTGGGCACGTGTTTAGATCTCCTGTGAACCTTTCCTGCATACAGTGTGTGTGTGTGTGTGTGTGTGTGTGTGTGTGTGTGTGTGTGTAAACTCATACCTAATTCTTGTCATATATATTATGTACAGTAAAATGTTTGTTTGTCTGTTTATATCTTACATACAGTGTGAATACAGTGTGCAAACTATGTGTCCCAAAATGTGAATAGCATCTGTGTGTGGCTGCGTGTCTTGTCTGCTGTGTGTGTGTGTGTGTGTGTGTGTGTGTGTGTGTGTGTGGTCATCGTTTATGTGCATGGCTCATGAAACTGGTCAGTTCCAGATCTTCAGGAAGCTGTCCCAGGACCCGGTGGACACCGCCATGCCGTCATCCGTCACACCTAGACAGCTCACACGATTGTCGTGGCCGGCCAGGACTCCTGTCAGAGAGAGAGGGACACACCAGGCTCATCGTTCAGTGACGTGTTACTGGAAAACACTGCTGCTCTCAAGTAGAGCTGAACAGTTAATCGGAAAGAAAAATCTAAATATGAACGTCAATTTCCACATCGTAGAGGCTGCAATTGATTGATTAGTGGAGCGTCCAACATGGATTTCTGAACAAGGTGTTTTAGAGCTGCAGGTAATCTTTGGTCCATGGATCAAGTACAATATCGGTGAAAACCTTTCATCATACTCAAACTCAGTAAATCCTGCACACTGACATCTATTTTTTTTTTAAACAATTTTAACATTCTAAAGAAATTCTGACAAGAAAACACAATTGCAATTGAAATCACAATTGCAATATTCTGTCAAATAATCCCAATTACATTTTTTTGTCAGTATCTCTCAGCCCTACTCTGAAGACTGTGCTGCATCAACTGAGCTCAGTCTTCTCAAAAAACACAGCAGCAGCCCTTGTATTTATCACTGCTTTTACCCTGCAAAGAGGTGTAGGCGGTTTACCAGTAGGAATCCACATAAAGATGTGGGTTTTTTTTTTTTTTTTTTACAATACCACCGTCTGTAGTAAATAATCCAAATGGAAAAGGAAGCTGTGTGAATTTATGTGTTTCTTATACAAACTTTGCATTGGGTTATGTGTAAAATTCAAATGTGAACAGACTTAGAGCCGGGCACAAATTCAATTTCTATGACTGATTAAAGAAAACCGAAGCCTTCAGTTACTGTTTTTGATCCTCAAAACACTCCAAACGTTTACAGATAGAAAATCAGATTACAAGTCAGTCTTCTTGGCTGCCATCGAGTCAGAGTCAAATACTGTTTCACATCTGGAGCTCAGATAAGAGTTAAATCAGTTTTTCCTTGTTAATGAAGGCTGTTTTTGTTTTGTTTCAAATGTATGCCTCCTACAGCCTTTAAATAGATATTTTACCCACTGCTGAGACTTGTCACAGTTGAAGATGCACACAAACATCAGCTCTTGTGTCTCAATGGCAGAATGATCTTAACATAGCACATTAAGGTTGCAGATCTAGGAGTAGTTTAAGGGCCAAGTTTTAGAGGTGGATTTTCTCACAACTGGCAGATAATTTATGGGAGAAAATGACACCACTACAAAAAAAATTGTGTGACTTTGTGTCAATGAAATATCTCCAAAACTATCATAACAGAAGTCAACTGAATCCTCGGTACAGCTTCATCATGACCCTTTTCTGTTCTTAATAAATAGACAATTTATCCATTTATTCCTCCACCACATCACTTTGCTCCAGTCCGGTCCCACTGACCTGCTCGATCTCCCTTCATGGCGTCCCAGATGTTGCAGTTGAAGTCGTCGTAACCGGCTAGCAGCAGGCGTCCGGAGCGTGAGAAAGCCACAGAGGTGATGCCACAGATGATGTTGTCATGGGAGTAGAGGCTGAGCTCCTGGTCGGCGCGCAGGTCAAACAGCCTGCAGGTGGCATCGTCGGAGCCTGTGGCGAAGGCGCTGCCATTGGGAAAGAACTGAGGAGGAGAAGTGAGAGGTGTGGGTTATTTAAAAAAATGCTTACTGGATGTCACGATGCCGTTAACATTATTTGAAGGGGAAAACACTGTAAAACAGACTTCATTGTGCTAGTGACTTTGTAGAGTTTAGTTTAAATTTTGGAATAAGGCTGGGGACACACTAGAAGACTTACTAGCAGGTTTTGAAAATGGATTGCATCACACACAGCGACGGATTTCACAGATTGTCTCTCAGGTGTAAATATGCTCACACCAGACAATTAAGCAAGAACAGGGAATCACACTTAACAATATAACTGAGATTATCCTGATGACTCATTAAACGTCACTGACGTCAGGACCTCTAATCTCACTGGAACCTGCATGATCCAGCATGAATCGTGCATGGAAAAAAACGAGAAAAAAAAAAGAGAATTTGGGTGGGTGAAATTGTGGTTGGAGAGAGGCAGTCAATGAGTTCCCACATTATTATCCCTGCATTATTAATCTTAGTTATTATCATGAATATAACTCTTCCGCCTCACCTCACTGTAAACTGGGCTCTCATTGGCTATTGCTGCCTCTGCTCTTGAAATGAATGTGTGATCCCCACACACTACAAGATCCTGACCAAGCCTCACATCGGGGGTTTCCCCTTCCATTGGTCAGGACGTGCAAATATGGTCTTAATCGATAATCCTGATAATCCTCTAGTGTGTCCACAGACTAAGTCTCTCCCAAAGCTAGACACAAGAACGCCAAGACAAGTGTATGATGTCATCAAGACAAATCCTGCAGCTGCTCTGTTGAAAATGGATTGGACAGATTGACGGGACCCAGTGTCATTTTATGACCATGGCCATGTTTTTTGATCCAGAAATGATAGAAGTACCATGAAATAAAGCTAATTTGGATGTAACAGGAGTCCACAAACTCTTATTCATTGTCAGTTCCAGGTTTTGTCTCTTGGTGACGTAGATTAGAGCCAAGGTTCTCTGTTTATATCTTTGGGAGAGTTGTTCATTTCTGTGATCACAGGAAAAAACATAATAGAGGGTGGATTTAATTTACAGGTTATATTTTGGACCCCTGCTGCCCTCTGCACACTCACACAGACTGCGTTGATGTCCGACTCGTGGCCTGTGAAGGTCTGTCGGCACATGCTGTCCCTGATGTCCCACAGCTTGATGGAGGCGTCGCAGGCTCCTGACACAAAGGTGCGGAGGTCGGGCGACAGGGACAGGCTCATGACGTCACCGCTGTGGCCCGAGAAAACCGTGGTCTGCTGACTCGTCTCGATGTCCCACAGTGCACTGGGGGCGGAGAGCGTAGGGTTAGATGTCTGCACTGCACTCTCGCAACGGTATGGAAACCAGATGTTTTGATCTGTGCTACAACAGGACTCACCATGTAGTGTCTCCTGAACTTGTGATGATTTGATTGTCATCAATGAAACGGCAACATGACAGGTAACCTATGAAAACAAAATATATATATATATATATATATACACACACATTTGGATGGGTCACTCTGTGGAATTGAATGAAACTTAAGTATTAAAGCTGGTGTATTTACATTCACATACAGTTGTTTGTCTGTGTAAGGAGCATCTACTTTAATAAGTGCCAGATAGGAATACTATTGTAAAAGTAAGCTGAATGTTCAAAATATTATAAACATCTTCCAGATGTTGAGTTGCAGCCCCTTTCCCTCAATCCACATCTCAATTATCTCAAAGCTTAAAAATCCTTCTCTCACTCGTGTGCTTCTCTTATCTACATCTTCTCCTATGTGATTGGTAGATATTTAATAAGGCAAATCAATAAGGGATAATGGCTTTTACCTGGATTCACCTCATCAGTGGACTTCATGAAAAGAGTCTGTCCCTAATAGTTTGTACATTCAGTGTATTTGTGTGGTTGCAAAAAAAAACCTTCCCATTACCCCAATAAAGCCCTTTTGTGGAATTTCAGGGATTTACAGATCTACATTGTCTGCATATGCTCTGCTAAGCCATGTCATGATACTGATTTTTACAAAATAAAAACAGTACTAAACTTAATAACATACAGCAGCAAAGTTCCTGCAGCATGCCAGGTCGGAGACTGGCTCTTTAGGAGTTGATGTCTCAGCTCATTAAGACTGTGTTGCCCTGCGATTAATTAACCATGTAAATGAAAGCTTCATTGTTTAGGGGTTTGGGACCGGAGCCTTCCCATGAGGCAGGGGCACTGGCGCACACCTCGCCGAAACGTGTTTTTCTGTTTGAGGAGCGCGACTCACAGGAACACTCAAACACAAACGGAGCGCGGTGCCTTCACCTGTGTGGCCGGGTAGCTCCCTGCTGACCCGGACGTTGCCCTCGCGGGTCTTCAAGCAGTAGATGGAGCAGATGTTGTCGAGACCGCCGCAGGCCACGTAGTTCCCGGACGGGGCGTACGCACAGGTCATCACCCAGGAGGAGCGCAGGGGGATGGCATGCATCTAGGAGACCAGGTATTCAGCGGCAGCGGACATTAAAACATTTCATATCAATGAACAGGACTCAAATAACTGTCGGGGGCAGAAGGAAGCCAATCCAAATCCTTGACAAGAGCACAAATGTGGGTCAACGTTAATACTGAAAATCTCTAGATATGATAACAGACTTTTTTTTTTTATTAAGTGGTTGCAAAGGAAGCCTTCATGAGTCAACCACATTCCTACAAGAGGAAGACTTTACCCCAGTTTCACTTCTGTGACTTGACCTATTCATCCACTAAACGACCCGATGTTACTCTGATGACTTTACCTTGTTAGTGGTGTAGCTGTCCCAGATGATCAGTTTTCCATCTTGAGAGGCACTAACCAGAAGCCTGTGGAGACAGATGTTTCAAACACAAACTACATACAACTAGTGCTGCACATACTGTATGGCTCATGTTATTTTTCTGATAAATTATATCGTAGAACCTCATTTATACGCACCTCAGTCTTCCAAAGTGACTGGTCTACCAGGCAAAAGTAAGAAAAAAATTGATAATTTGAAAACTTTATCTATTAATTGTATGCACTTTGGTGGAATTTGATTATCGATACTGTAATACCAAAGGCATTTCAAATGTAATTCAGATTTTACAGTGTTTCAGAGCGCCTGTGTCACAGGTGTCATTTAGGCAAGCAAGCGCTAGTTTCCTTGCTAGGTGAGGTTCTCCAGTCTTGAACCCACAAGTCCTGTGGCTGTCAGTATGACATACAAAGTCATACAATGAGCTCCGCAATAGTTTGGAAAGTGACAAATTGGCTGATGTTTTGGCTCCATGCTCTTAAAACCTTGGAGATGACATAATAACTATGAATTTAAATTGCAGATAATCAGTTTTAATTTGAGGATATGTTCATTTTTAGTCAGTTGGTCAGGTTGGTCTGTCGGTCCCAAAAAAAACACTGTGCATACAGAGCTGCTGGACACAGGGATACAACACTCTTAAGTTCCTCAGGCAGACACACTGGTCTTTTAGCTCTCCTGGTTTGACACTGGACTTTCATGCGGGAGTTGCAGGTTCTAATCCCAAGTGGCAAATTACTCTAATCGAGTTTGACTCTCGTATTTTTCCACCAAGACACTATGAAAAAAAGTTACGCCCCACACCAAAAGTAATCTTTAGTTTGATAACACTGATTGATGTTGCACACAGTCAGAAGGAGGAAGATGATTGATTAGGTCTGTTCATGAACATCTTTATTAGTGAATGCACAATCTAAACTGGTACAGGCTGAGTCTCCGGCCCAATAAGGCAACCTGCACCGATCTGGCCACAGCTTATCATGAATTACGTGCTTGTGTATTTTTGTTCAGAGTGCCTAAAAGTTTTAAGATGTTTCACTCCAATTTTGGATTCAAGCAATACCACAGTTTGGTGTGACACCCCAAAGCAAATACTACCACACCCTGCCAGTATAGAGTTCAACAGGATTACTGGTACAAAGAATCAGCCATTAAATGGATCCATGATGATTCAAACAAGACCCTTGTTTACATGTCTTCATTTAGTCCCACCATGTCCTCCATACTGACATTCTCTGTCATTTCCCATCCAAAGTTATTAAGGTACGGAGTCAAAACATCCAATAATATGTTGCCATCCAAATACTCTGAGCTCGCTGTATTGGCTACCGATTTGGCCAAATCAGCAGGTTCATTTTCGACTGAGCTACTAAATGGAAACAGTGTGTAAACTGCATTTTGGTAATATACCACAGCAGTAAAGTGAAAAGGTTTGATCACAATCAAAGGTATTAAGCCAAAAACAGAAGAAAAACCCTAAAATGTTTGGCTGAGTATCAGCTGACCTTGAGTCGGAGCCCCAGTGCATGGCGTAGATCTTGGCGAGGTGACCGCGAAGAGTGCGTCTGGTCCGCATCTGAATCCGCCCCACAGGATCCAGACCTGCAGTTATCTGGGTCAGATAGACACGTTAATCAAAACATTAGGTTTCATTAAATTCACTGAATGAATTCCTCAAAGCCAGCTCTTGAGATAGAAACTGTGGTAGTTATGAGACGGTTTTTGCACCAAACACTGTGAAACATCTTAGGAGAGTTGCCCTAAAGTTACAAATTTATTACAAAATAAAAAAAATAACTTTAAAACAGCATAGGAATAGTGGGTATTTCACACCAATTTACAGATAAAAATACATCTAGATCTATCAATACATGTATTTATAAAGCTCTTCAGCTCAGTACAGCAGTTCAATCTTGCCAATCTTGTTCTTACTCATCCAGGGGCACCAAGTACCTGTGGTGATGATGGGGGTGAAAAGCACCAAGAATTTCTCATCTATTTTTGCCAAATCATGTGTTAGAAAATGAAAAGAGGCTAAGAGTGTCACGGCAACAGTTGCAGCATCATTTGTCCATGCAGCTTCATGTTAAAGATGTCTTTTTGGCCCTTGAGAGTTATTATGGGGACGAATCTAACAATTAAAGCCATTATGCTACTTCTGTATGAACCACAATGTCCCATGCCTTTAAAATCTGGCAGTACCAAGTTTTTCCCATGTGATTATTCATATGTTTCAATATTAATAATGGTCATCACAATGAGCAATTAAGCCCCACAGGTGAGGTGTGAGAGAGGCAATATGAAATGTATCAAAATCATGATGGAATCACTCAACCAAAGATACAGAGCTAAAAAATAGAAATTTAGAAAAGATGCATAAGATATATAGACATTTATAAAAGTTAAATAATGTAGCTTACGCTCCATAACACCCTCCGTCAGAAATGTAGTGTCACTTACCTGTGTCAGGGTTGAATCCCCACATGCTTTCCTGGCATCCTAATACACATGGAATCATTGGATGGAGAAAAAAGAAATGGCACAAGAGGTAAATATCTTTTTTCAGGTTGAAGCCCTTCCTTCTATTGTCTCCATTTTTTTGCTGCTCCTGCAACATCGGAGAGAATCTGCTGGTTTCAGATTCTCTCAACAAATGTATTTATGGAGGTAAAGAGAGAAGAGAAGGGAAATCAGTGCTATAATACCAAAAAAGGATGAAAATCAACCAATTTCAGTTACACTCATTATTGCATTGGAGTAGATTATTACAGTAATGCAGTTTTCTGTGTACTTTTAAAAGTCTGTACTTTTACTTCTACTTGATTAATGTACTTCTGCTTCTACTGAAGTGTTTACTCCTACTTTTGCTTGAGTAAGATTTATTTTTAGATATAAGAGTAGTGAGCACAATGACATTTGGACTTCCCATTAGTGACAATACTGCTTTTTTGATATGAGCTATAAAGAAACCCAAACCTTGGCTTGGTAATAGTGACCCATCAGATTATTAGCTAGTATCACAGCATTGGGGTAACATTTTGGGACGTGCACAAACATATTTTTTTAGTGAACTACCCTTACTTCAGCACTTTTCAATACAAGTGGTTTTACTCATACCTGAGTAAACCTGAACTGAAATAGCAGTACCTCTACTTGAATAAAAAAAAAAAAAAAAAATCAGTACTGTTTCCACCTCTGTGTAATGCTTCCCAGCACAGAGCTAAAGTTGTTAGATAGGAGAGACAAGCTCAGACTTACTCTTATCTGGTTCCTAAGTTGCTCGGCCTCCTGACGAAGCTGCTCCAGCTCACTCATTTTGGATTTGTCCGGGCCGTCACCTGGTGGTATGGGAGCAACAGCTTAAGATACCAGTGTTTCATTTACATATAGTGCTACTTCAAAGTGAATAAGTATAAAGTAACCGTGGCTGTGTATTAAGTCCCATTTGGAGTAGCTTGTAAGTGGGGTTTCATGCTTTCAGCACGATCCATGGCTCCACTTTCATCAGAAGGAATCAATACAGCGCAAAGTAAAATAACTCATTTGAAATACTATTTGACCCCGGGTTGGGAAAAAAAAACAACACACATTTTAATCTCTGGGTTTACTGAACTCGCATAGTGAGAAAAGCCCTGTAATCTGTTTATGGCAGTGCGACCATGCCTGGTTTAACTGAGGAGAATAATCTGTAATGACTAAGCTGCTATCGAGCATCCAGCATCGCCATCAGGCAGCGGCTATTGAGTGAACACTCCCTTCTGAGCCAGCTGAACCTGTTACATTGCCTATGGTCTGGTTGTGCATCAGGTCGAACGTCATGCTAAGGCTGGACACACTGCAAAGTCCTGTGTGTGGCTCTGCCGTAATCTGGTGTCAACTGAGGCAATATGGCACAGACTTAACACAGAGGTGAATATGGAATCTGATTTTCTAGACCCAATCCGGATGCATCTTTTACCTATGGGATTTTAAAGCCAATTGTAACTGGGGTCACACACACTGTACACCACCGTCACGTTCTCAGTAGGGAGATACAGTTGCACATTCAAACCATATCCCAACATGCATTTGCATTTGTGAAGCCAATTCAAATTCGCATGATAACGCTACACAGTGAATGGCACAGCAGATTTGCATGAATGTGACTTCTGTACCTTCCTCACTGCTAGAGACATTTTGTTTTTTTTAAAAAGTGCATCACAGGAGCAAACACTTTCCACACACTAAAAAAAGCATTATGCATACAGTACACACTATGAGGGAGAGCAATTAGCTACAGTAGGTCATTGTTCCCTGGGGGGACCTCCGACCAGATGGATCACACGGCACTAATGGAAGGCAACAGGGGTGCATCAGTGGGTCCCAGTCTCCTGGCACAGCTGTTAATTTAGCCAATGAAGCGCTGAGGGGGGTGATGCATCACAGATCAGGGCTGGAGCATGCATGGCCTGGGACACCATTGTCCAGCCAGATGATCAAAAAGCACCGTTTGGGTTGCTTGTGACTACGGACTAGAGGATTGACGGAAGAGGATGAGCGATTTGGTCAATTCAAGCCACCGTCGTTTTAAACCAGCGGACGGGGGGGGGGGGGGGGGTGAGAGAGGGCCATGTGGGCCTTCTACTGAAATGGAAAGTATAGTGTTAACCTGCTCACATATTTTCCTTTATATATCAGTTTCTACTGGTGTGCAGAAGCTCTGGCACATCCCAGCACTGGAAGAGGCCTAGCAGTGGATGAGAGGCTGCCTCTTCCATGACGATGATGAGGATGATGGGGATGAGGGTGACACAAAGTACAATAAACCACGTGTTCAGTGCCTAAACCACATCAGCTATTACCCATACATGTTGGGGAAATTGTTACCGGCCAGCTTGGAGAGCATGTTTTATAACATAACGAGGCAGATATTCAAAGAGCATGATGCAAAATGTCAGTGTGGCTGGCCCCACCCCTTTCAATGCACAGCGTATCTGTAATGGGGCAGCTGAGCTGACACCAACATGACATGGCTAATAGCTGGAAGTGGCAATGAGTGCAGTGCCGACATCCACTGCATCTCTGCCAGCCGGCCGGGGTAAATGAATAGCGGGTTAATGTCAGAGAATGATACAGCTCGGCGGCAGCATGCTTTAGCCACACAGGCCCGGACTGGGAAGGTTACTCCCATAGTTCCGCAATAAAATAAAAGCCGCAGTAAAAAGGGAAAAGCAGCTTCAGGCCAGATTGAATGGCCCAGGTTCCTCCGAAGGGCTTTTATTTTTCACTGGGCGCAGAATTTACGGCGTTTCCCCGACTATGAAATTAGGAAGACAGGCTCCATGAATGCAGGCTACAGCATATTGATCTGCAGCCGGGGCTGATGAAAGGCCTTGGCCACATTTGCCTCACACACACCGAGCCCCTAAAATGCGGATGTAAATGCATTTAATCGAAATGATGAGCCATGAATAGGCACATCACCCAGCCATCTTACACCCAATGGGCTGGCCTACGGTTGTCACAGGATTTGATAATGGGTGGCTACCTGTTAATTCTCCCGACGATTTTGCTGGTTTTTCTGGCGTCAAAACTGAAAGCAATGTCTCAGAAAATCCCGTGGAGGATTATATGTATTTTTCACTCATTAAACAATCGCCGTGCAGAGGAGATATTTTGGCAATCCACTTTGCTCCGTGTGTCACGATCAGGCTCTCGTCCGGTAAATGTCCAATGTTTCCAAATCCTTCAGTAAACAGGCAAACGAAGGGCTACATAGATATCCATGTCTCCGTTTTAGTGGACCCTCCTGAAAAAGATGAAATCTGCGGTTGTGTTGCCGTTTCCTCTTCAAAATGGTTTTGCCGTGTTTTTTTTTTTTTCACGCCCGACAACTTAACAAAAACATCTTTGTCCTGTGCGGCATAAACAAACACAATTAGCCCCAGCTCGGTCCCCGCATCAAGGATTGTGCATTAAATACAGAGGCGGATAAATACTATTCAGTCCGTTTTACTCAGATTCTGCTTTTCGTGACGTTATCCTCGTTTCCTTCCTCTCTTTAGTTTGCTCTTCCTCCTCCCTCTACTGACACTTCATCAGGACTGTCGCCTCCTCGTCAAAAAATGAATTACTGAATAAATTGCAAAGCGCCTTACATAGAAATAATGGGATCAAAAAGCGACTGGCAGCAGGAAAGCAACCCATCGGTAGACTGCGTGGATTTTTTTTTTTTTTTTTTTTTTTTTTTTTTTTTAGAAAATTGTATGTAATGTGTGGACCCAGGTCAGTTATCCACACGATTCCTGGTGGAGGCTATTTTTTCCTCTAAATATCATCATTGAAAACACAGGCTTACACACACAGCCAAATCACGCGGTATAAAGCGCTGGCAAAAGGATCCTCATAAGCACGATTCAACCACACCCATTTCTTAAAGACTAGCAAATCCTCTGATGCTGCTGCTGGCTTTCTCCAAACTCAGTCCGGGGCTCACTGCAGGTTTGGTCTGCACACTGCCAACATTAGACTCTCTGAACCAGATTTTCTCTAGCTGACCACGAGAAAAATCCCACAGTTCAATGAAGAACAGCCATAGGTTTTCGGGAATTATAATTATGGCCTTTACAGTGGTTCCCAATGTGGGGCCCGGGGACCCCCAGGGGTCCTTCCAAGGCTTCCAGGGCATTCCCAGCAAAATGAAGGATGGTTTAATTTCACTGTTATCTCACTCGTTAGATGTTAAAACAGTTATTATAGAGAATGTATAACGATAAATTTTCACCCTCTCCACTATAGACATGCAACCAAAATCCTCTCACATTATTAAATGGGGGGTCCATGGTCTATTTTGGGGTCCTTGGCATGACAAAGTTTGGGAGCCTGTGCTGTAACTCATTCTTTGATCAAACTACTTGGAGTATAGCACTACAGAGTAATTACTCTGTGTAGCACATGGGTCTCCCTGGAGATGGACACCCAAGGGTTCACTTTTAATTAGTCTAGATGCAGGAGAAGGTAGGCTGGTAGAAAGAGATACCCATCTGTGACATCTATCTATCTATCTATCTATCTATCTATCTATCTATCTATCTATCTATTGATGAACTTGTAGGCCTAGTTTTCCACTGTCTGTCCATGGAATTAAGGTTCAATATTTAACACTAGAAAGGCCAAGCTGCTTAACCAACTAGACTTTGCCTGGACCCACTTTCTGTACAAACCAGTGTTGTTGCATTTTGAAAATCGTAAAAAAAAAAAAAGTAAATAGTGGTTACAATAATATTAACCCCCTTCAGTTGACAACTTGTGGGCCTCCTCTTAAGACCCACAAGTGTGTCCAGTGTTAAGAAATTTGGTTGTTAAGCAAAATCTTTGGCAATAACCCTGTGTGGACTACTTAGTCCAGCAGAGATTGGGTCCAACAAAAGGGGATGATTCATGATAAAAGCTTAAATATACCCTCTGTATTTCTGTATATTGCTGCAGGTGAACAGAGGGTACTGTATTGTGTCTGTAGTTTGTATGTGTGTGTGTGTGTGTGTGTGTGTGTGTGTGTGTGTGTGTTTAGAGGTGGAGGGAGGAGTCTCAGAGCCACTAGTTGAGAGGGTAGACAGGCTTTGGGAAGGGGATGTTCAGGTATAGGGAGGTGCTGGTGCTGAAGGCCTGGTTCTGTGTCCCGGAGCAGAGGGCAGCTTCTCAAACAAAGTGGCTGACTGGATATTTGCGGTCGGTGGAAATCGACCCTGCCCTCTTCTTCCTCACTCTGACATCATGCGAGTGCTCCGTGCAGCGGCCCTCTCTGCGGCCTTAGAGTGGGAGGAGGCATTTCATTTACGCCAACATGTCAGGCATTCAGCTTACGCTCTCATCCAGAGTGAATTACGAGTGCGATCTTAAATTTCCTCCATAACAAGCAACCAATAGTGGGATTGTATGAATCAGAGCCGGAGCAATAGATGTATCAAATACTCCTGTGTCCCTAGGGTGATATTGTATGATAGAGAAGCGCTAGATAAAGACATAGAAGCAACTGAGGAAAAAGTAGATGGATTTTTCCTTAACAAGACCTCAACAGTGCAGCTAGAGGATGGAGATATGGGAGTGAAGTAGGGAGAGGAAGGTAACAGGTGGGACGTACAAGAGATGAGTTTCCAGGTTATGACAGAGGATTGGGTGAGCTTGGACAAGGAGTTGGGTCTCTGGTAAATAAAGGTCTGATTTAGCAGATGTTCTGGGTTGCAAACTTGCAGAAACCAGTGATGTGTGTGTCAGAGGAGGGAAAAGAGGAGAACACTTTAGTGTTGTCAGCATAGCAATGATAGGAAAACTTGTGGGATGTGGTGACAGAGTGAAAAGACGTAGTGTAGAGAGAGAAGAGAAGAGGAGAGGTCCCAGTTATGAGCCCTGAGGAACCTCAGTGCAGCGTCTATGTGGTTTAGATAGACACCTTATACACAATACTTGATACTTTATTGTCATTCATTTCTGGTGGAATATTTCAAGGAAGATCAAGGAAGAAGCTATATTGCAAATAGTCAAGTTTTCTGCTTTTGAACTTCACTAGCACTACAAGTAACGTGAAATCAGAAAAAGTTCCAAAACTACATGATAAGAGCGCTATACTTGTAGTGTCATAAATGGGGCATGGTTGGAAACTCATATTTCCAGCCTCTGGTGATTCTATAAATTGTATTTGTATTCATGTGTGATGATGTGAGTGGTCTCACATCATCACACACTCTCAGTAGAGCTTTGAAAATGGCAACACCAGTTTTGCAGTTTTACCTCATTGTTTAAAAACTACAAACATGGGCGGGTCACAGGATGTAAGAATTTGCCATCTTTTTGAGCCATTTACAGAAAAAGAAGGATTCAAGTCAAGTTTATTTCTATAGACCTTAATCACAGTTCTCAAAGTGCTTCACAACACCTACATTATGAAACAATAAATCAAAACGACACCTCATCCAAAATTCACCATCTAATCAGGGTCTTATCTTTTTTGAGCCATTTACAGAAAAAAACACTCACCCCATCCAATCAGGATCCGATCCACCATATCCAATTGTCTTGTCACCAAAAGGTCACAGGTTCATTCCCCACCCCACATCCACCAATGTGTGCCCATCAGCAGCCATGTGTCATGGCAAAGTATCCTTGAACCAAGATACTAAACCCCTGCCTGCTCGCTCATTATAGGTCACACTGTATAAGCACGGCAGCAAAATACTGCAAGAAAAACAAAAAATGACAAAAAGTTAATTACGCGATTCATTAAAATCCTGTTGAGTATTGTTAAACATGTTGATATAGAAATGTCTTGTGTTCAATGTTATATTTTCCTGGTGCACGGCTTCAATACAGACAGCTGAATGGGTCTCATAGGCTTTACTGTAGATATTCAGGAAACTACAGGCCTGTAGAAGCTAAATGAGACTGAGATATAAAAATGTATTGAGCACCTCCTGCCAACCAGCAACCAGCAGAGATATCCAGAGGGCCGAGCATCTTAAACAATGCTTCTAATGATTTAAGACATGAGTGTATTAAGTCAAGTTTTATTGCAAAGTCAATCATTTTTCTCATGTCTGCTCCAAATTCATACATCACCCTGCTGTTAATAGAATAATTGTCACATCCAATAACATTAGAATTAATTACAGAGACAAATCTTTTTGTCAAGCAGGCTTAATAACACCAACACCACCACCACCAATAATAATAATATAATGTTGTATACAGGTTTAAAACAAAACAAAACAAGTTCAAAGGTGCATAACATAAAAAGGAAAGAAAATGCTGTAACATAATTTTAATTAATTTAATTACTTTATTTGCATTTTATTGGAGAACAGCCACCATACCAAAACATCTTCCAGAGCTTCATCCATAGACACTCCTGACCAAGTTTGGGTGTAATTGGTCCAAAGATAGAAAGAAAAGATAGATCTTTCTATCCAAAGAAAGATAGAAAGACATTTAGTATTTTAAGACGAGGTGTCGCTATTGCACCAAAAATTAGATTCAGCAGTGATCTTGGATGCGTCCCTTGGTTCAGCGAGGCTTTGATGAGAAGATAGCAAAACAGTTTTTAGTGTTTCGGTTTGTAGCTTTTTCATATAGTATTCTTTATGTATTCATTTGATGAGCAGCTTATTGGCATCTCAGCTTAGCCCACTTCCTTCAGTCCAGCCACACGATGCACGTCATGGTCGCTTCAGTTTCACTGGATGTCATCTCTGTGACAACAGCGACCCCTCGTGTAAGACAAATGTCACTGCCGTACAGACAGTACATTAATGCTTAATGTATGCACATACATGAAATACAAATTGGCACTTTTTTATTGATGTGATTTTAAAATGTTTATAGAATATTGATGATGTCACACTGGCCTGCAAAGGGGCGTGGTTATTTTAGACAGGCCCGTACCTTGCTCATCAACATGTATTTGTGGTATTATCACCCTCCCCTTTTGGCAGTCACATGAGCAGTTTCTGTTCTCCCGTGACAGCTTTTGAACAAATAACAAGTGGACGAGGCGTGCCACGGCTGCGTGTGTTATTGGGCCAGACGGCTACAGCATCCAACTTGCCTGAGGAGACAGTCAGTGCCTCCGTCCAGTGGCCTGCAGTCACATTTCACTGTCCACTGCGCATCTCACTTCGGGCATCTGTCCCAATTCAAGGTATACAGCTGCGTTGTCTAAACAGGCGAAGACAGTCTGAGGAGTCTGATCATTGGACCGCAGTCGACTTGCAGAGTTTTGTCAAGCGGAAGTGTATGAAACTGACTCACGGACATTTAGGTAAGTTTGCCTGCCTGTCTGATACAGTATAATCTCAGGTCGTAATGCATCCAGCTGTAAACATCCCGGACGTTTAGCAGCATGTTATCTGATGCCAGCTAAAACGGTGCGTTGTTTGATGACTGCCGCGCGAGCTGACAGCGCGGTGTAAACGTTACGTAGATGAAAATCACTTCCTGACCGAGAGCCCGGAGGAGATGGCCCGCTATAAAGTCTCTCCAAATATAAACAATGACATTTACCCGCAATGCAAACTCTGACTTTCCCCTGGGATTGTGTTTTTGTGCCGCCTAGTTTCTGCTATTCTCGAGCTAAAGCGCGCGAGCAGCATGTTTTCATGTTTTATTCTATTTTAATACGCAATCCACATTTACCCCTGTGTCTCGGTGTCCACGGGTAGCATACAAAGTTTTAATGTCATAGTTTGCTCCACCTTCCTGTACGAAAACGTGACGGAAACGTGAATTGTTACAGTAACCGAGTGGTTTCTAAAGTGGGGTCCTGTGAGGTGGCCCCAGGCGGTCTGCATCAAAATAAGGAATAGCTCAGTTTGACTATAATGTACTTCTATTAAAGTTGGCACAATAAGAGCATGCTTAAGAATGACTATCTTATCATAGTTGTCACTTTTAACAACAACAACCAAATGTCAGCTGGAGGTCAGGGACAAAATCTGGACAAATGGAGGCAGGGCCTCTGCCTTTTTGGGGTTGAGACTGAGAGCATGTTCCATTAGATGTAATGTTCTATACAGACATGTGAATGTTTATCTTCTTTGGCAATAGCAACAAACAACAGTGGTTGGCCAACAAAAATTGTATGAAATGACTTTCAGTCAGCCAGCAGTATCTGTGGTGGATAGAGACGTCTGATAGAAAACTACAAATAGCTGCCAAAATCAAGGAAAAGATGCAAATTATATATTGAAAGCAGGTACTTGTACACAGGTGTGGTCCCTAATAATTAAGCTTTAAATGCCCCTTCATCATCACGCTTAGGGTCATGTATTAAAATGCTGCAGTTCCGGTTGCCCAACATTGTGGTGCCAAAGGATCCCAGTGACTGAAGAGAGCTGAGTGTTGTGGCAAGGTTGCCAACTTGAGGAAGAGTGGCTGAAGAAGTCTGAGGCCAAGACTTCAGAAGTGTTTCGCTCCTGG
Organism: Centroberyx affinis; assembly: GCF_046629955.1. Lineage (NCBI taxonomy): Eukaryota > Metazoa > Chordata > Actinopteri > Beryciformes > Berycidae > Centroberyx > Centroberyx affinis. The sequence continues at coordinate 734,131 of NW_027280828.1, forward strand.
ACTGAGATGTCTGTGCTTTGGTTTGAGATGCAAGGAAAAACAGACAAGCAACTGTGAATCAGCTGACTGCAAATGTCAAACTAAGGTGTGAGCAGGCAGCTTCATCAAGAGCAGTTAGTCGTGAAATTCACAGACAGGGATTTTGTGGTCCGGTTGCAGGGCACAATCCCTGTATTACACCTAAAAATGCACTTTATTCGGGAGTGAACAAAAAGAACACAGGCAGTGATCTGCTGAGCAGTGGGAAAAAAAAGTCACATGTTCAGATGAGTCATCCTTCACCTTGTTCTCAGCAAGCATCAAGTAGCGCTTTCCAAGAGAGATCTACAGGCCGGGGTGCTGGTCCACTTGCTGGATTTATTTTGCAGACTTGCTTTGTCAGTTTACTGCATGATCTGTGTGTAGAAAGGTTTCAGAAAGCTGTTCAAAAGACTGTTTTGAATGTTGAAAAGATGTACATTGATGCACATTTTTGCTTTTCTTGTCAGAATCCCAAAAGATGTTGATTGGCCTTATTCAAAATCAGATATTGTCTATTGAAAGCCCTTAAACTCAATTGATTCTAATGCAACATTTTGATCAGATTCCACACAAGTATGCATTAATATGTTATATGTGTATTATTATTATTATTATTAGTAGAAGTAGTAGTATTAGTAGTAGCAGCAGCAGCAGCAGCAGCAGCAGCAGCAGTATTGTTGTTGTTTTGATGGAGACTTTTAGTGTCTCATGGTCAAAATATTTTTCCACCCCACCAAGAATAACATTCTGGGAACTGGGCATTGAGTACTTGTAATTTTTTGGCATGAAAATGGACAAATTTAAAGATATTGTATATTTTGGCACAAAATAACAACAGCTTCAGTCCATAAGATATTGGTATTGTATCTGTCTTGAAAAACCCATTAAGTTAAACTCTACTTCATTGTTCTGGATACCATGATTTTCTCTTTCTTACCCTCCTTCATATTCTTCACTTTTGGATCCCATCATGTCTCTTCTGATGAGCTTCTAGTGTATGGGAGAGACTTGTCCTCCACTTTGCACTCTCTGAACATGAGTGTTTAAGCCTGTATGTCGCAGCATCTCCTCCGTCAGTTTGCTGAAGCTCTGTGTGCGACTCCTGCACTTTACAGACAAAGGTTTCCCAGTTGTTCACATTTGGCAAGATCCAAAAGGGGTTTATCCTGCAGAAAAGCAAGATTCAATGTTGATCATTGAGGAACATTTTTTCTAAATGGGCGATATCTTTTTTTTCCCAGCTGATGCCTGAGCTTTTGTCATCTTGGCTTAAGAATGCTCTTAAGAAGCTGTTCTTGCCTTTTCTTTAACATGAGATGTGAGTTATTTGACTGCTTCTTGAAAATATTTGTAGGAGACTATTTGCCATGGAAATCAGTCTGTATTTCCTGAGTAACATGGTTAAGACAAACGTTTCTTCCTGTCTTTTTGTATGAGTATTGAGTATTTTCCCAGTATATGGTGCAAAAAGGTTATTGTGAAAGAGCAGAGTCATTCTTATGTGAGCAGGGACTTTGGGTTTGCTGACTTCCCTCTGGTCTTGGTTATAGGGCAGCATTTTCACATTTAAATTTAAATTGATGTTGTTGTATCCTGTATTAGAATTACAAATTTGTGAGTTTAAAATGGCACACACCAAATATTCACAATAATTGTTTTTTGTTTTCAGCATGACAGAGAAATGAGGTAGACAAACAGTGTAGCATAGTGAAATTAACAGGTGTTTTTTTCCATAGTTGGTGAGCAGGAAAATAGTTTTGAATGCACAGGTAAGGAGTCACTGGCAAACGCTGACAACACGATGCCAACAATAACACCTGAACATCCCTGCAGATGCAGAGAACACAGATCTAACTTGATACACTTGACTATATGAGAAATCACCACAAGTCAAAATGAACACAGCTCTGAAAAGTGAGCCCAAGTTAACAATTTGTCTATCTGAGGCTGGCAACATTCATAAGGCAATGCATGTAGGATTGCACACACAACGATATTCACTTTTGGAAAGGTCTGGAATGGACAAAAACCCAACCCCGGATTTTCTTCCGTGACTAGAAAGTGCATTGTCAAAGTGACAATATTTGTTGTAAACTAGCATGGTCACTGCACAAAGCTTTAACATGAGAGCACATTGGGCACAAAGCTTGCTTGAGTGCGGACTGTGTGTCGCATCCTTGGCATCCTGTGACATAATCCGGGCAAAATGTCAGAAAAATAAGGACTCCTGTGCATGAGAGATAAATTTGCCTCCAAGCTCTTTTTCCACACAAGGCCAATAGAGTCTAATTAAAATGATTGAGGCAATGAAATCCAATTTCCCTCTGTCCTAAGCAAGCAGTGTCACATACAGCTAGGTAATTAACAATTTAGCAGCTAACAAGCATGTTGGATTTTTGTCACACCGCAGTCGATTAAATTCTGCAGTAATGTTCTTTTCTGTTTTTTCTCTTTTTCCACAGGGCAGAGTAATCCCTAAGAGGCCGTCCTAACTTACCATGTCAAACGAACACACGCCCCTGCTCACCCCGGGGGTGTGCGGTCTGACTGTCGGGACGGCAGCATGCGGCATGGGGTCAGACGCGACCCCCGAATCGGGCTCTGGGACCGAGACCCCGACTAAAGATCCCCGAAAACTTAACACCTTTTTTGGGGTGATGGTGCCTACCATCCTGTCCATGTTCAGCATCGTGCTGTTTCTGAGAACTGGTGAGTGATGAACGATCTAAGACTTGCTGTGTAGGGATTTGAAAAACGGGAAGGTATATTGGACTGCAACACTGAAGACAGTGGGTCGTTGTATGTATCTGCACTGAATTGAGTTGTTGCAGTGACTAACGATGACATAATCTTCCTTGTAGGGTTTGTCATTGGTCATGCGGGACTCTTGCAGGGTCTTCTGATGCTGTTTGTAGCCTACACCATTATATCTCTTACAATACTGTCCATCTGCGCCATTTCAACCAACGGCGCTGTACAAGGAGGTGGAGCCTATTGTATCCTTACAGACCCAAATATTCTGATGATTTTTGTTAGTGTTAACTGATCTTGCACACAGATTCAGCCGCAAGTCACAATTATGCTGAAACATAAACCCTTGACAAACTATCAGACATGATAAGTCGGTCACTGGGCCCAGAGTTTGGAGGAAGCATCGGTCTGATGTTCTTCCTGGCCAAGGTGTGTGCATGTGGAGTGTATGTCCTCGGTCTTGTGGAGGCCATACTGGACGTGTTTGGTTTGGACCCTGGTAAGTCTTGAAACAGTTACTTGTTTTTTTTGTTACTTGGTTTTACTAACTGAATGACGTCACTAACTGCATATCCCCATTTATTCTCATTCATGTCCGCGGTCTGTTTTACTTTGTTTTAGAGTCGTCTGTGTCCGCGGGGGTGCGGGTGCTCCCTCAGGGTTACTGGTACACCGTGTTGTACTCCTCGATAGTCCTGCTGCTGTGTCTCCTGGTGTGTCTGGTGGGCGCTCACATCTACGCCCGCACAGCCTTCGTCATCCTGCTGGTGGTCAACATATCCTTGCTGTCCATTTTCATCAGCCCTCTGGCAGTGAAGGCCGGAGACTTTGTCATCACGCACCATGGGCCTGGCAACCAGACGCACCGCTACAACGTCAGCTACACTGGCTTCAATGCCACCACACTGAGGAACAACCTGGGCTGTGAGTGTTGGGGAGGATATGAAAGTACATTTGCAAATGAGAAAGTAAACCAAAGCTGCTTATACATTTACGAGCATCTATTAAAGTGTCGGTGTTGTTCCTCATTTTTCTCTCCAGCTGAATACTCTCTGGACTACAGCACCAACTCTGTCATGTCCTTCGCCACCGTGTTTGCCGTCATGTTCACCAGCTGCACTGGAATCATGGCTGGAGCCAACATGTCAGGTTAAAGCTCGTCGTCTCAATATTCCTCAATATAATCACATTACAGTGTGAGTATCGTCAATGCTCACAAGGCCTATAATGTCTTCTCGAAGTGCATCCTGTCCTGCTGTTGAACCCACGAATCATGTGCTTGCCAGCAGGATAATATCAATCAGACTAATTCAGACTTTGTCCTGAATTAAACAAAGAACAGTATTTCTACCAGAGGATAAACTCGTTCCTCCAGATCTCTTTGACCCCGTTGCATATAGATAAAAACACATCACATTTCTCACTCACACACACACACTGATATGTTTCCTTGTTCCTTCTGTCTCTGCAGGGGAGCTGAGGACCCCTAGTGTTTCCATCCCTAAAGGCACCATCATAGCCGTCTTATACACCTTCACAGTCTACGTCCTCCTCTTCTTCCTGGTCAGCGCCACTTGTGGCAGGTCTGGAAGAGCTCATGATAGCATTGTCTTACCTGATTAATATTTAAAATGAAATGACTGAGCCAATAAATTTATGCTGTTAAGATACAACTTTGTAGTTATTTATTTCTTTTGCTTAAGGGCCCTTTTGATTCAGGATTATGGGTTCTTCCAGCGAATAAACGTCTGGCCGCCATTCGTCACCATCGGGATATACTGCGCCTCTCTGTCAGCTGCTATGAGCTCTATGATCGGGGCGTCCCGCATCCTCCATGCTCTTGCACTGGATCAACTCTTTGGTAAGGACTGAGATTAGACTACTTACTCTAGCAATGCCAGAGAACTTCCTTTGTGTAACGAGTAATGTTCTAAGCGATGTTACGTTTGTTTTCCTCACAGGTTTGCCATTAGCCCCTGCTGCTATCAAATCTAACTCTGGTAATCCATGGGTGGCAGTGGTGTACACATGGGGTTTGGCACAGGTGAGGGGAACTGCTGTGATTTACAGCCTTGTATTTTCAGTATGTGCAGCATTAGAGCCAGTGTGACAAGCCGTATTTTTGATATGTTTGTGTTACAGTGTGTAGTGTTCGCAGGCCAGCTCAATGCCATAGCCGGTTTGGTTACTGTTTTCTACTTGCTTGCCTATGCTGCGGTTGACCTGGCCTGTTTGGCTCTGGAGTGGGCATCAGCACCAAATTTCAGGTAATCAGAGATCAGCCATTATTAAAGGTCATTGTGTGCTTTGGGGCAGTAAAAGTCTTATTTATTGCCCCTTTAATTCAGTACCTGTCCACTTTGGTTTTGCTTGTGCATTACCTTTTTAATCTTATCAGCTTTGTCTCTTTGTTTTTAACAGACCCACCTTCCAGGTCTTCTCCTGGCACACCTGTCTGCTGGGGATAGTGAGCTGTTTAGTGATGATGTTTGTCATTAACCCTGTGTACTCATCAGCCAGTATTGTCCTCCTGCTGCTGCTGCTGCTGTTCCTCCACTACAGAGTGCCCACCAGCAGCTGGGGTTACATCAGCCAGGCCCTCATCTTCCATCAGGTAACTGGACACACACACACACACACACACACACATAGGCACACACACATACATGTTGACAGGCTTGCAGTTCAGTTTGTAAATGCTGTTGTATTCCTTTCTCCACTGCGGTTCAGGTGCGTAAGTACCTGTTGATGCTGGACGTGAGGAAAGACCATGTGAAGTTCTGGAGGCCACAGGTGTTGTTGATGGTGGCCAACCCTCGCTCTTCCTGTCAGCTCATCCTCTTCGTCAACCAGCTGAAGAAGGGAGGGCTGTATGTGCTGGGCCACGTGCAGCTGGGGGATCTGGGTAATGTTCTGAGGATGGTCTGTTCTGGCCATCTCTAGCCAACACTATTAAATTATTCTTATCTTTTTATTGTCACTGCACAATTGCCCTCTGCCAGCAGTTATCTCAGTTGATACTGACAAAAATAGTCTGGTAATACTAGTACTTTTTTTTTTTCTTGTTGTCAAAATGCCCAGCTGACATATACCTGGCTTTGAAAGAGTGGAAACAAAGATAATTCAGTATCATACCACTTTTGAAATTCCCTTGTAAAGCAAGGCTTCCATTTTTATAGACTACACAAATGCATAATGATAATAGGAGCAGTGTATTCTGTGAACTTGCTACAATGTGGCTTAATTATTTCACTTTCTTGTTTCGTTTTGGTCCAGTCTATTTTTACTGACTGTGAAATTGTGTCTTTATATAAGTCATAGGTTTGGTAGCCAAACTGAGCTCCTCCTGTGTAACATGACAGATACTTCTCACTTCATTTTTATTCACTCTTTGGTCTTGTCATTGCCTGGCAGGCTTTCACTAATGTGTTGATAAAACCTGGGATCATCACATCAGCTGGTAATCACGTTCAGCCTGCGAGCAAATGAACAGGATCTGCAGTAGGATGCTCATCCACTTGAGCTGTAAACTTTTCCCTACCAGATCTGATTGGCCTACCGAGTCCATTGACCCCACAATAGAAAGCTACAGCTGCAGGCTTTCATTTCCCATCAGCTGCTTCTTTCTGCCACACTCTGTTCCAGTATTATTAATAGCTGCTGCACTTTTGTCAGTGCCTTTGCAGCATTAATCCTATTTTTGAATTATGCAAAATACCTGACTCCTTGTTCATTTTCAACACAAAATACAGAGACACATATCATTTACAAATTGTAAGAAAATTTATATATTTTTTGTGTGATCCATGTCTATGCAGTGTAATCATTCTGTTTCCCTTTTCTGTGTTTTAGACACCTTGCCATCAGATCCAGTCCAGCAGCAGTATAACTTCTGGTTGAGTCTAGTTGATAAGCTGGGGGTGAAGGCCTTTGTAGACCTGACACTGTCTCCCTCAGTCAGACAGGGAACACAGCATCTGCTGCGCATCACAGGCCTAGGTGAGCACTCCTATGTACTACACCTTTTAATATTGCAAAGGGCAGCTGTGAGGACAGAAAAATACACCTAGATTCAAGACCTAGATACACCTAGATGACTGTTGTGTGCTCTCCTTTTCTGTTTGTCTCCACAAGGTGGGATGAAGCCCAACATGCTGGTCTTGGGTTTCTACGACAGCTGTACTCCTGAGGACTTCTTCCTACAAGACACCGCATTCTGTGACTCATCGGTGGGAAACGGCAGTGACGGAGAATACAATTTTGGGATCGACCTGCCTTCGCTTCAGGCCCATTTCCCCCCGGTCCGACACATGGAGAGCCCGCGCTGGCTGTCACCGGAGGAGTACGTGGGAATCATCTCTGACGCCATTAAGATGAACAAGAACGTGTGTCTGGGCCGCTACTTCTTCCAGTTAGAGGGAGAGGGCAAGGACAGCAAGGTCGACGGCTCGGAGCGGACCATCGACGTGTGGCCGCTCAACCTGCTGCAGCCGGGCAGCCGAGACGACGTGGACGTGTGCGGCCTCTTCCTGCTCCAGATGGCGTGCGTGCTGAACATGTCCAACAGATGGCGCCGCGCGAGAATGAGAATCTTCCTGAATGTGGAGACGGAGTCCAGCGACCAGGGCTGGGTGGTGAATGAGGAGACGTTTCGGGAGCTGCTGAGGAAGCTGCGGATCAGGGCGTCGATCAAGATAGTGCCGTGGGACTCGGCGGTGCAGCTCCACGCTCGGCCGGAGGGAGCGGGCTCCACACAGGAGCTCTCTGAGGAGTTCCTGTCCGCGGTGAACGGCCTGCTGACGGAGCACAGCGCCCAGGCTGCCGTGCGCTTCCTGTATTTGCCCCGCCCACCGCCGCTCTCCAGCCAGTCACAGCAGTACATGGCTCAGCTGGAAGCAGTGACCAACGGTTTAGGGCCGACGCTCCTGATTCACGGTGTCACCCCGGTCACATGCACTGACCTCTGAGCATACGCGGCCAGTTTTTCATAATTGTTTTTTTAGTGTTATGTAATTTGATATTGTACATGCAGAAATGTCTTATCTGACTGCTTACTTAGGCATAAGCATAGTTTCTGGTTACATGGAAAATTAACACACACAGTACTGAAAAGTGGATGCTAAGAATATAGTGGCACTGTAACACTTAACACTATATCACCTAATACAACTTTTTGTACTTCCTCAGTTCACTTAAGCTTAGGAAAGGACTGCAGTCAAGCGTATTTTGAATAGCTCTACCAGTTCTGTATTTTTTGTATTTGAGTAGGATATTTGCCTATTTTCATATACTTGAGCTGGCCAGGTGAAACTGGCAAGGAAGGAGGAATACTAATACTGTTTGTGATTGTGATTCATGTATGTATTACCTCCTGTCTGCATTAGCTTTATGTCTGTCTCTTCACATAAGACAGAAATGGGAATATTTAATTGACTCTTTTGAACAAAAAAGGTGTTTGTTTTGAGTTATACGGGTTGTCCAGGACATTAATTACAGAAACATCTTCATATAGAGGAATGAAATCATGTATTATGATAATGGAAACATATGTTTTTTCTCTGTTTCAATTTGTGAATGGTACTGTGTTAATGCAAATTACACTTTTTTTTTTTTTTTAATCTCATCAGTATTTTTCTCTCGTTGCTTTTTCCTACTTTCTGCCGGTTGCCTGGACCAAGTGATCCAATGACTGTTTCCCAAGCTGAATTGTTTTCTGTGTTTTTTTTTTTTGTTTGTTTTGTTTTATATACAGTAATACAAACACATTTTGTTTTGCTGTTGAATGTATACCGCCTTATCCTCTGTACACCACAAAGGGAACTGTTTCTGCTCTAAAGCTCTGTACATGTGAACTCCTGTTTGGTAAAATGACAAATAACATTTGTTGCTGCTGTTTGTGTGTAAACTTCAAACATCATTGGATTTTGTGCTTCAAGAAGCTTACGAAAGGGATGAATTGTGTCTGATGATCTAGCCAGATGTCACACTGATTTAGTGTGTCAGGCTACTGCTATCTATCAAGAAAACAACAACAAGCTGGTTACAGGAATGATGGGTTTGGGATTTTAGGAAATCTATCTTATTGATTAGAGTCCTGAAAAATTGAGAAGTGAGCTTGTGACTGGCTGGTTGCTGGTTTGAATCCCTGGAGTGACTGGGACAGTCTGGGTGGCACCAGACTGTCCCAGTCAGTCCCAGCCGGAACATTAGAAGTCTTTAGTTTACTGAGACACTCTCAGGTGTGAATGTTAAGAGCTGAAGAAGTGTGAAGACCCGGTGTACTCATCTAATCTGGTTACCTAAAGGTGGAAAAGAAAAAAAAAATTCTCAGGAACTGCAAGCACTTTCTCCCTTAGCGATAGACTATCGCCTTTGTCTTTACTATCGCCGATAGTAAAGACAATCCTAGTCAAGTCTTAAACAAGACCAGAACCAAAGAGGGATCAGACCAAGTCAAGAATCAAAACCAGAGGAAGGTGTGTGATTTTCAAGACCACAGCAATTCATTTGCAGGATATACAAAATATATGATTGCATTCCAATCATGCTATTGCAGTTGATAGTGTACTACACTGCATGGAGAAAATATGGCTAAGTTTTGTTATGTTGTTTGTAAAATTTTCCTTTAAGTGACAGGAAGTTGCTGAAACTGTCAAGAAGTCTTTGCATGAGTTGTATTTTGCCTTTTTGGGGTGTTCTGACATGAGTTTTGGTTAGCAGTCAATAAGAAAGGCTTCTTAAAATCCTGATTCTTCCATCGTAATGGTTATTACTGTAGATATTGTTAATGCTATACACTCAGATGCCATAGGAATAAGTATATGCCAAATGTATATTGTCTTCTCCGTAATTGTAACATGGTAAGTTCTTAACAGAAAACATATTTATTGAAAAGGTTGGTTAAATGCAATAAAAAATGTAAAAGATGTGTGTATTTCTGTCAACTTATGTCAACTTAAGTAAGATGTAACAGAAGAAACTCCAGTAGGTAATTTGCAGACATTTTGTCCCAAGGACACTTATAGCCTAGTCAGTAAATCAACCTGCTGTAGTCTGTTGGACATATTGAGCTACAGCACGAAAGACCAGTAATACTAGAACAAACGGTTGAATGCAAACACTTTAAGGCCAGAGGTACCATAAAACTTTACAAAATGGATCGTTACTCTTTTGTCCCTCTGTCTATGTCCTAGGAAACTTGTTTCTAATGGATTACAGTGCATTCCTTAGATGTACATGTTAGCAAAAAATATTTTAAAATAATATTTACATGGATAGTGGTAAGATGTTCAGTTATTACAAACATTTTAGCTGTCAGAGAACTGTACCGACAGTAAGGATAGCAATTTTAGAAATCTATGATCTTTGATAATCCCACACTTAGTAGTGGAAGTTTATGTCCATTTGCCTCCCAACAATAACCTCTGTTCCACACTTTGTGTACGTCGGCATATGAAGATGTGCGGGCAGATGATAGTGCTTAGTCCTCCTTTCCTTTGGGCTGTTCTGTCATCTGACACTCCTCGGATCTTGCAAGGCTGTCTAGCTTCCTGATAAAGAACGATGAGAAACGAACCCAGTCCGGCAGGAGTGTTGTGAGAACAATGTTCTGTAGGATAACAGAAGGGAGAAAGGGAGACATTAAGATGTCATCACATTAGACAGTTTGTAAGTCAGTAACAGTTTCCCATCCCTCTGACCTGAAGCGCGTGAGAGAGGCAGCCGCTGGTGTAGCTGGAGTGACCCACGGTGTTCAAGGCCTCGCGGGCAAAGTCTGGAGCAGTCTTCATGAAGCAGTTGGGAGGAACTTTGTGTGTCATGTTGGTGGAGACGATGAAGGGGGACACGCACTGCAGAAACAAAACAAAAAAATCAGACATGATCCACTTCAGCTGTTTTTGTGTGACATTTGTAAGTTACTGATTTTTATTGGATATTATGCAGGGAGGTTGAAGTAGACTCTAGTCGGACCATCATGAGCTGGCAATCCATGGCAGCAGCATCTAAAGTACAGTATATTGGATGCACCCTCAAAAGCTACCAATAGATGTAGAGGAAGATTAATCGTAGCTGACATGCTACTAGATGCATGATAATATGGGGAGCGCATTCATCAGGATTGCTCTTGTGGATGGAGGAAAGTAAGAAAGACAAGAAAAGGAGAGGTGCTTAGCAAAAGGAAAGGGAGTCACACTGATCTTTCTACGTTTTAGGAAGTCTGTCATGTCAGCCAGATGAAATCCAGCTGCAGGATACAACACTAATTTAGCAGAGCATCAGCAACCCAATTCCACTCATTTTCAACCTGGATCCTATTTTCCCATCACTTTCCATCATGCCGATCAATTCTGACCAAACTCTCATCAATTTCTTCACTATAGAACTGCTTACGCCTTGCTTGCCTGGGTGTGTGTCTGTTCAATACAGTCCTATGGGGCCAGGGGACTCTCCAGATTCAACCACTAAAGCACCCAAAGCATGTCTTTTTCAACATATTAATTTTCAGTTTATCCACTTTATCTACTTGACAAGTTTCAGTATTTGTTTTGCACTACTTTACACAGCGGCACATGTTGGCAGGCTGGCACAGCCGGTAGGCAAAGAGCAGACGAAAGAGCAACGGCCAAATTGGCATCAAAACTATATGAGAAAGGCATGACTTCAGATAATTTTCATTTACATCTTTTTACCGACATGTCTTATTACAGAGAGGGCAACCCATGTGCTGAAAAGTCATGCTTTGGGTGCTTTCGGGTGCCCTATTGGACTGTGTTGGAGAGCCACGCAACAGGCAGACAAGACGAATGTAGCTCCACAGTGATGCAATTGATGAGATTTTGATCCAGAACTTCTCAAATCTGCTGTTGCAAACCCTCAGATGTCATAATCAAGTTGTAATCAGAGTTGCACGTGTACTTGAAAAACATATTAAACAAAAAGTACATTTGAGCAAATATCATATTACAAGTTTGCAGCTTCTATTCCATTCATTCAGCTTGCACATTTGTAAGTCTTCCCTGTGAATTCAAATGTGTCCTAAATTCCAACATGCAAGTTCTCAGGTGTTTTGTTGCAATAATACCTTCATAAAGTCTGTTAGAGAAACTACCTGTGTATACTATGACCACCTCCACAGTGTGGCAGTATTTTACACTTAGAGATGACAGTTACTTGTGAAATATGTCAGAGAAGCCTTTAGTGTTAAGAATGAGCCACAAATTCTCTCACCACCTTCTTTCTTAGAACTTTCATTTGATTGGTTGAAAATGTTTTATTACTGTCTCTGCATCCCAAAAGTCGAACATCGAACCAAATATATAGTTATAGTTATCGTTTTGGATGTTTTTAAAGTTATCATTGTAGTGGGAACACAGACATTTTATTTATTTAGAACCATTTAAATCTTTTTTATAGTTATAGTTATCTTTATAGTTATCTTTCTAGATGTGAATAGGCATTTACAATCATCACAGTGTGCAGCATACATTACCTGAACAGTAATTCCCCTTGACTTATACTCAGCATGCAGACATTGAGAGAGATATGTGATAAAAATCTGAAATAAAGATGAAAGGAGATGTGATCAACAGGCACACTGGAGTGCAAGTGTTACAAGGTTCTGCATGTAAGTTCATGCAAGTACTTCAGGGCGTGTTTGAACATCTGTGTAAATCAGGCAGGATTTGAATAAGCCAGTACCTTGGTGGCAGAATAAAGAGACAGTAAAGGCTGCGGTCGGGTTCCCGCCTCCGAGGATATATTTATGATCAGTCCTGTCCCTCTGGGAACAAGAAGGGGGAGAGAGAGAAAGTATCAGCACCCACGCAGTCGTCTCACATTATCTGTCTCACATTATCTGTCTCACATTATCTGTCTCACATTATCTGTCTCACATTATCTGTCTCACATTCACAGTTTAACATCTTGATGTCTGTCAGTACCTTTCCACCATGCCTGGGAGAACCAGTCTGGTCATCTGGGTAATGATAACATCATCATCATCTTTTTTCATACAACAGTAATCATTAACAAAAGCAGTATTGTGTGCCAAATCCGATACATTAAGCAAAGAGATGTATGCAGCTGACTAAACGCATCACATACTTATAGAAACACAGTCGTATACAGTCAAACAAGCAAACAGACACCTTACCTGGGTGACAGAGAGCATGTTGCAGTTGATAATATCAGTGATTTTCTAGAGACAGAATCAAAACACAAGGGAAAATGTGAGTATGTGAGTCAACAACATACAAGCTGGAAAGGCTCCTGACAGTCTGATTCAGTAGAAACATGTAGTTGGACTGGTGTTTCTACTAATTCAACCCGTTTGTAACAATCCAATACATTGACAAGCAAATACCATTTAAAATGCAATGCATGTAAACAACCGGTGAAAGTGCACTGAATCCTACCTGTTCAGAATTTGATATTTCCAGGAAATATGCAAAATTTTCAGAATAGGCCATTCCTACGTTGTTAACTGTGTGTGGGTGACAAAAAGACAAATAAGAAGCCGTGTTAATAGTCATCTTTCTTAAATCAGTCTTTAATTGATGAATCTATTCTTTTTCCCCTTACTCTTCCCCTCCCATATTTCACATTTCATAATGCATCATTCTGACTAACTTCCCAGGGCTTTTCTTCTGCCCTGTGATTGATTGTCCTGTTATATACCTAGGATTCCAATTTCCAGGCCCCGCAGTCCGTCAGCTATAGCAGGGTAGATACTGTGGCCGTCTGTAAAGTCTGTCTGGATGGTGCGGGCTTTCCGTCCATACTGAGCCTCTGAACAAGACAAAACATGTTGTCAGTTGTGTCTGTTCTAGAGTTGCACATGGAAAGACAAATGTGCTTGATGAGGAAACAAGAATATCATGCCTCAACTGTTTTCATTTTACTCACCAATCTCCTTGGCAACTGTTTGGAGTTTATCATTGGATCTGCTTATCAAAACAACATCCATGCCTCTTCGGGCCAGCTGCAATGGGCCATGTAGAGAGACAGGTTTGGTCACTGTCTGGAGCAAGAATAACTATCTGCATGGTTTAAATATAAATGTGCAAACCTACAGCAAAACAAACGTGTACCAGCTGTGGCTTTGGGACTGTGGCACAAAAATTCACATTTAGGAGGAGAGTAATTAAATTTGTCATTTTAGAAAGAGATTACTGTCTCACCTCATTGGCATAAGCTTTACCAATCCCAGATGTGGCACCTGTGACAACTGCACAAAGGAGATAGTACAGAGATATTACAGGGATCATTTAGCATTAGCCATTAAGCTACTGGAGTTATTTTCATTTCATCCAAGTGGTTATCCAGTCATAACTTAAGCTTACAGAAGCCTATTTGAGTCAGTCTAGGCAATCTGAGTCCGGCTATTTACACATTGACACTGGAACTTGAGACACAATGACCAAAAGCTGACCCTCATTTGCCAAACCCTTAAACCAGTTCTGCAAAAACACAAGCATATGGTGTGCTTCTCACACTGCTATTCTAAATCACACTACACCCAAAACACTACACCCAATTCTTCATTTGGCACAAAACATGTGTTCCCATGGAAAGCCCTGCCATTTAAAATGCTAAACTGACCACTACCTGTTCATAGTCAATGTGGCCAGTCAATGTGGCCAGTCAGTTTAGCCTACAAACAATAGCTGCTAAATTGTTTAATTACAAATCAGAGCAGAGGGCCAAAGGTGAGAGAGGTAGAGGGAGAGGAAGGGTGAGGGTGAGAGGAGGAGGAGGAGGAGGAAGAGCATCCAGGAATGCTGTGTTACTGAAATGTAAACACTATTTTGTTAATGTATTTGCGTGATTGCTGTATATTTGAGTGAGCTAATACTGTAACGTGATAGTCTTTTACAACAGGCTACTGTACATACATAAGTAGTCAGTGTAACATAGAAAAATGAAGAAGGTGGAAGTCTATTGATGAGTAAAGGTATTCATACTAGCTTTCTGCTGAGCACATCAGTGTGCATCGCTTCTTAGAAAGATCTACTCATATGATGGTTTGTGTGTGTCATTTGGATGCAAAATTTATTTTTGAGAGAACACATCCAAGTACCAAGCACTAAAAAACTGACATTTGTCCCAAAAACATGCTTTTCTAATAGGGAAAATATAGGTTTTATTACTTTACCTGCCCATTGCCCATACGTCTTTAAATCCACTTGCCAAACCTCTGACAGCACAAACACTCTGAATCCACACCAACATCTCCAAGCAAGTTTCAGCAGGTGGAAAACAACTGTAAATCCCCCAATGATGACCAGTCCTCCAGTAAACCACATGTTATCTGAGGCAGCACTCATGACCATGCAGTGTTCAAAAATGGCTCTTCCAGAGGAACTGTTTATGTAAAATATCAAATGTCCCTCCCATGTTGCTCCTTCTCTAAGTTCCACCCCTCCCCATTGTTTGTTTAGCACGCGAGTGAGCTGGGCCCCTTGACCCACATGGGGCACCTGAGCCCTATCAGCTTCCTGCAGACCAACTGAAGGGGCTGTTTTGGTGGCTTTATCACCATTAAAATACCAACACATTCTTCTTTTCAAAAATATTTTGCAGAAACAGCCACCTATCAGCTGTCTCCATGTGTTTGACTGAATAATAATCCACGGCATTTTGCAGATCTGGAGGATCATCTGAAGACTTTGATTATGAGATTATACTCTTTACTTATGGCTATGTAAAATAGCCATAATAATATAAATAGCCAGAGAGGAGAGATGGTGTGAGAAAACAGCATGTAGTCTTACTTCACTTCAGCATGAGCCCTGTCACTCTGCACCCTGACACCAAGGAAGCCTGGGTGCTGAAAAGTGGATGATCATGTTTTTTTGGGTGCAGGCCATCTCCCCTCTTTGAATCCAATATGCAAAATAGTCTCCTAACCGTCATGACCCGGGGAGGAAGTGCTTGTTACTCAGAATTTATCCTAAAAAGGCGAAGCAGTGATTTATCTGTACTGTACTGAAATAGGCTCTTCAGTATGCTGAAATGAGTCTGAATAAGCTATTTAATAACAGGAAAGTGACCAGATGAATGTAGAAGCTGCACTGTTTGCTGGTGTGTGAAATTTATTTTCATTTTTTGAAGGCTGGGTCTGGGATGGAATGGGCTCCTTGTGCATTCTTGCATGCATATTGTATAAATAGAGTATTAAAACAAGCAATAATGTCAAGCTGAACTTCAATTTGTAGCTAAAGGGAGTTATTCACTGGTCTTTGATTATAATTTGGATAATATCTACAACAAATAACTTATCCTCATTACGTGAGTGGCACATGCATCTAATCACAAGGCCTAAAACAAAACGAGAAGGAGCAGTGGAGATATAAAATAGAACGTAGCTGTGAACGTGACAGCATGGCTGAGAGCAGATAAGCCTTCGCGGTGGTTGCAATCTACCAGTTTCCCATGCCAGCTGAGATAGGCCAACCCATTCATGTAAAAAGCAATGAAGTGTTTGTACACGGATAAGCTGAAAACGCTCGTGATTAAATGTTGGAATGATAGTACTTGCGCATGTCCAGACGTTCTAATTGTACATATAGTACTATGTTCAGTCCTGTGTTTCAAATGATGAGAAAGAGCTGTGTATCTAAACAGTGTTTCTCTGATAGGCCAAGTCATCTTTGTTGTGTTTGTTCACATTCACAGTTCAGTGGTTAAAGAAGGACAACTTGGTAACCAGGCAATTTAGATTGTGCAAATAGCCTACAGGTAAAGGTAATAAATCAAATCTTTCACAGAAAAAAGACAAACAAGCAGTAATTGTGCTGTTGCAGTATGTTTTGTGAGCGCTGTGAGGCTAATATTCTTTATTTCAAAAAGACAAATAGAAATGTGAGCTGAACATTTACTTTGTTGGTGTTTAGGGGTTGGCTGTGGTAACTTTACCTTAAACACACAGTAACTATGTGCTGTAATAATGGCAGGAATTCCCATGACAAGCCAGGGTGAAGTTGAATCTATTGTAAAACAATTCAAACACTATTATTCAGTTGCTGTCAAATCACTACACTTGCCTATTAGTCTTACTTTCGTTTAGATCTATCATTATTCTTTGTGATTTTTCTTCTTGAGCAACATATGTCGCAGATCATTTTCAGTACAGAATTCCTTTTCAATCACACAATATTACTGCATTTGCATTTAAACATATCTGCAGCCCATTTGTTTTTCATTTCACAAAAATTGCTCTTTTATCACATCAACATAAGTTTTTCTGCATATTCTTTATTTGTCACACTTTATTGTTAATTCTGAAATAAATCATGGATATTTTTGCCAAGAAAGTTTTGTCAGTATAACCCAAATCTCTAATATCCTCCTGTATAGTCTGCTCTCATCACTTTGTAATCTTTTCATATTTTCTACTGAACAAATGTGAATGGGCAAGTGATGCGTGCGCTGTGGTAGCACAATATTTAAATGTCAGACAAGAGATAACGTTGATCTGCTTATTTGTTAGATAAGCTTCTGTGATAGTTCAGTTTCCCACTGAACAACAGGCCAAGGGTTTTTATGGTGGAAAAAAATTAACAGAACAGAACAGAACAGAACAAAAAAGAGACAAAAACCAGTCTCCCTTTGAAAGATCTACTTTTTTGCTTGTTTGGTCCCTCTCTGGGCCAGACTGCTTACCGGTCAATCAAAAAAACTCATAGATAGTGTTTAGAGCTGATGTGAGTACCAATCCAGTCCAAAGGTGAGATGTTCACATATTCAGTATCCTTAAGGCCTTTCTGCTGTCGGAGCCAGCTGCACCCTGAAGGTCTCTGCTGATACTCGCTCCACCAGCTCCAGGTTGCAGGAGCCTGTAGTGCCGCGGACAGACAGCAGATGGAGCTAAAAGGCAGTAACACAGTCCTGGACTACAATGCCCGTCAGCCAACTTACTGTACGTTAAGTCAGTGGTTCCCAACGTGCGGTCCGGGGAACTCCAGGGGTCCTTGAAAGGATTCCAGGGGATCCCCAGCAAAATGAAGAATAGTTTAATTTCACTAATTTCACTTTAATTCCACTGTTATCACCTCGCCTACACTATAGATGGTTATGCAATTGTTCACACAAATCATAACCAACAATATCTAGTGCATATCTATCTGGGAATCACTAACATGAAAAACTTGGGGAACCCCCTGCCTTCAGGTAATATGACAATTTCTTTTTGGGAGGCTGCTGTCCACCACCAGGGGGCCTGCTGTCCCCCTGCATCCCATAGCCATGACAGGATCTTATCCATGAGTCAAGTTTTCAGTTTGATATCTTCTTTTACCCATGTTTAAATGTCAAAAGGTAGAAAGCGGAGAAAAAAATGTGAAAAAAAAACGTTGAATGAATTGTTCATAACAATCCAGTGCAAGTGAACATAAACATGCAATCACAGGCCTAACTTAAGAGCATAGTTCACTACAACATGAAAAAAGCATAACATTTCCAAACAGGCCATGCAATGTAATTAAATGTATTATACTTTTTGGTCATGGCAAAATATTTGGCAAAGTATTATACAGGTAATTGTTAGACTTGTAATTTGAATGCCTCAATCCATGACTAATGTTGCCACATAAGGTTTAAGTGTATTCATGTAGATTCTTGAAGAGTTTGATTTGCAACTTTCATAACCCATCATAACTCAGATTTCTGTTTTAGTTCAATGTTCACATACATTACCAACCAACAGAACCACTCTTTGAATAACATGCACTTCAAAAATGCTTCATTTTTAATATATTCCATACATAATTATAAGGAAAAAAAGAAGAAAAAAATCAATTCACCCATCTTACAGAGTCAAGGATATACTACATCCTCTATGTCAAATATTTCAGCTTTGGAATAAACGCTGCGGCTCAACTCAATTTAAGTGCAAAATTACATGCAAAAATGCAAAATCCAAAAATGCATTCGAAATGGAAAATAACATTATTTTGGGTGTTGAGACACTAACAGGTCTGACTGCTACAGTAGTTGTTGAGTGAGGGAGGAGCCATCCACTGGGAAATCAAACCTGCAACCTTCTGGTCAAAAGCCCAAAATGGTTGATAATACTAATACTAATACTAACACTAATACCAATACAAATACTGACCATCATTATCACCATTCCCACCATGACGTCCAGGTAATAACAACATTACCAACATCAATACCCCTACTACCACTATTTCTACTCTCCCTAAAATTTTAATTAATTAATTAATTTTTTAAAGGTATGACTGTATGTACGATTCCCTACTTGTTGAACACACTTGTTGGACACAACACGTCTATATGAGAAGCACTGCTCTCATTCAAATGCATGTGAGAGTCTGAAGTCGTGCTCAAAGGGCAGGGGGTTGTTTGTTGGGTGTAAGGAGCCACGCCCTCCTCTGTAGACAAGTACAGTATATGTTCTGTACATCCACAACTTCACTCAGTGGCTATACACTTCACCTTTGCATACAGACACCACAGCACTTTGATAGAAAGAAATGTTCGCCTAGTCCTCAGGCCCTGTTCTCAGAAGAAAATCTGGAGATCAGTGTTGGCCACTTGCTTAAATCCCTTGTGGCCCTGAAACAGGCTCCTCCTGGTTTCCCTGCTGTATGTAAAGGACAGCAGGGAACAGACAGAGGCAGCCGGCCAGTAGAGGGCCTGAAATTTGGGCCAAAATTTGCATTGAAATAAGTTAATTCATCCAATGAAATGCAAACTAAATGCAAACTAAAATATTTTAATTTAATTTCTCGATTTTTACCTCTGCCAAGAAGGTTATGTTTTTGCCCCTGTTAGTTTGTCTGTCAGCAGGAGATCTCAATCACAAATGTATTGTGGACAGATAGGCCTTGAGCCAAGGATCTATTGATTCAATTTTGGTGGTGATCCAGATCTGGGATTCTGGCCATTAGACGATTATAATTTTTTTTTAAATCTATAATTATAAAACTAATGCAGACAGCGACATGAGTCCTAATCCCAAGGGTAATGTTTACAGTGTCAAGAAATCAGCTTAACATTTAAGTGATAGGAATGATGTCTGGGTGTAACAGCAAGTTGGAGGACAGTTCAGTGTTGGCGGAGGTTTGCGCTCTCCAAGTGCCTTCTGGATTCAAACTGTCTCTGCTCCAGTTCTGCTCCAGCTCCCTATATTCGCTCATGCTATTTTAGCACATGCTTGGTAATTCCCTGCATCAACGGCTCTCAGCAGCAGGCCGGGCCTTCCTGAAGTACTGGGCACTACTTCACGTTAAGTAGAGACAAGTTAGTCTCTAATTAGCAAGCTAGCCTGCCAATAGTGAAGTATTAATAGCAGTGCTGCTTCACCGGGAGCGCAGAGAGATTCTGCTAAATCACTCAACACTGATGAGCATTTTGCACTGTAAGAATGCAAAATACTGTGTACTATTGTACCAAGCCTTTGATCTTTGCCCCTGTAACTTAGTCAAAGACCACTACTGAGCAGTTCTGATTTCTTTTAATGATACAGTTTGTACTGTAGTGTTCAAATTTGTATGATGTTAGTAAATGCTGAAAAATGTAAGCAATGTTCAGAAATGAAGTGAAGATGTTCCATTACATTTTCATTACTTGGTACATATTGGTATTCTGCCTGATTTGAATTGGAGAATGTTTGAGTGTTTGTAAAGTGTTATATTGCTAACCAATAATTTTCCCCCTGAACTCCAAGTATGCTCTACTATGCTCTTCTATTTGTTTCACCTCATGGATGCAGTCTGTCTCTGGAGTCCTGGCAACACCTTTTTAGCCTCTTGCTGGGTGTATAAATATATCCGAGGCCAGATTTACGTTTAATCCAACCCTGTTTAACTCCTAACACTTCTGTACAAAGAAGTACAGTAGGTCAAGTGTGCATTAATCTTCACCACCTCTCAGAAAGTTAACCCTTTTCTTGGAAGAAATAATGCAACAGGCATGTATTTGTGTGCTAAAATATAATTTGCATTAACATAATATGGTATCACTATACCTATAATTGCTTTATTATGTACACCAATCCTAAATCTTTATTTTACAGGCTGGAGCATGTTTCATGTAGCGCACATTACACACAGAAGCTCCAACTCCAGCTCTGACTTTTAATGGAGGCCCCTTATCAATGGACCCAGTGCTTAAAGATGTCAGCCTCTTGGTCTGATGTCATTACACTTGACCCAAAGCTCAAAACATCTCAGCAACCACTCTCAGTCTGGCTGAAGAGGAAGAGGCAAAGCAAGCGCTAAGTGTGCGCCAGGAGTGTGGCCAGGAGGACTGAATGATGTCATTCTCGGAGGTTGCCACATTTCTTCACCTGATCAATTAGTGGGGTGACTGAGGAGGAATGTCTAAGCTTCTCTATTGCTGTTCCTACATGTTTTCTCAGTAGCGGCAATTTGATTAATTAACTCTGACAAAGAGCTTATCTGGAGAAAGGAAAGACTTCCAAGAGAGATGGTTATAAATTGTCTAGTCCCAGTATAGCTTTGCAAGTAATGTGACCAAGCAAATGTCAGTATTATCATGCTGTTTTACAGGCACTGACACAATGAATTTAAATCACATTTAATGCCTTATGTTTTAGTTAAAAAATAAAATACTTGTGAACCTAGTCCAAAAACTTATTTGACTCTTTATGCATAAGACAGTGCCATTCCAACAGGCTGTTTCAACAGTGTGAAACATCAAATATTTGGTGCAGTCTAATAAAATGTATTATTATTATAATTATATCTACACATATACACTAATATATGTTCAATTAGTATTAGGAGTATAATCAGGGTTAATGTGGGAATGACGAGATAATATGCATGGACCAAAGGGCAATGTGAACATCTTACATATAGAGAGCGATGCTGATAAAGACATAAGAACTATGTGATACATATACACACAGTTATATGTTTGTGCTTATACATATACTAATACATACATATATATGTATATATGTACTAATTATACTCCTACATATCTATACTAATTATACTCCTAATTATATAGCATTATACATATGCTACTTATCATTACTCATATTTTGTGCTGCTTCGTTCCTTGAGGTTAATAAGGGTTACAGTTAGGACTCTGATGACCTAGTCATAGGTCAAAAGTGCCGCTGTCCTCCTTTCACCACTGTGTTGCTCAGTTGGGATGGCTGTATGTCCAAGCCTGACCTTGCTTTGCAGTGATTTCTGTCAGTGCCGTTGGCCATGCCACTAAGAGGCTTGAGGGCAGCAGATCAGTTTAGCAGATCCTCACCTGACTAATCTGATTACTTCAACAGGGCAAACACATGTCCACTCTGCAATATTTATGAGAATATCTCCACATTCATAAAAGTCAACAGCCCTCATTGAAAGGGTACAGCATGTGCTTGTTGTATTATTTGAGTGCAACTTCTGTTTAGCAAGTGTTTGAAGTGTTGCCCTTCCCCCATAACCTTCTGACCTTGCCAGGAGCTCCAGCTGTAGTACAGCAGTAAACTGTACACACTCCCATGTACTTTGCCAGGTCAAAAGGGCAACAGTAGACTTTTAGTAGCTTACCACAAGATATTTCCAGCCCTCGGGTTTGGGTCATAGTTCTTATGTCTTTATCAGCATCACTCCCTGTATGTATGTAAGATGTTCATGTTGACCTTTGGTCTGTGAATGTTATCTAGTCGTTCCCAGTCTGACACCACAGCTCAGCCTCAGGAGGGGTGAGAGGCTCCACAGACGTCAGCAGCAGCCCGCAGCCTCTGAAAATTTGTGGAAAATGAGTCACATTAAAGAGGGTTTGAGAAAATGGGGCAAAATAAATGTAATTACATTATTTATAGATATCTGTAGGAGAATAACAAAAGCAATTGTTTATCATTAACATTTTCTGGCATTTTATCAAGTGTGAGTTTGGGGTTAATGAGGACAAAAAAGTTGGGAACCACAGATATAATCCAAATTTATTGACTGAATAGCATACATTATTTACTTTGATGGGATGAAAGACCTATTTTACTGGTGTGTGGGGAGAGTTTGGGCTTTTGTGATAAATTTCAGTTAGCATGTCTAGCTACTGTGGTAAGAAAATGAGGAAGAGCGAAGAACAGCAGAGAAGGTCCCAGAAGGGTTTGAGTCGTGGCCAGCAGGGTTATGTGAGGCTGCAGAATCGCTGTACCAGCTGTGGCCCCAGGTGATTACATGTAATTCAATAAATTAAGCAATCAGCTATTGGTATAGGACTATTAACAGTGCAAAGGTTTTCTTTGTTCTGCCCCGGTGGCATCAACCACATGGAATACCGAAGACTCACATAAATGACTATTCATTCAAAAACCTATTAATTCAGGAGAGGAAGAGGAAGTCACCCCTCTGAACCAGGGCAGCGCCTCATCCCAGTGGTTTCTGAGGTTGGCAGGTGGAGCTGGAGGTGGAAGGGCGGAAGGAGGAAGGGCGGCAAACCAGTTCAAAGCTCTTAACATAGTTAGAACGTGGCCTTCTCAGTCTCATCACAGTTCAACCCAGTTTGTACTATTAAGGCTGTAGTTCAACTGAATATAAAGTGTTATATGTGCAGTTCACCAGCTTTGGTACCGACTCTGTATATAAAGTCACATACTGCGTTCCCTGTGACACAAGAGCATATAGAGCGAATATGCTCCTACTTTCACCTGCTCATCTGCTTCACCCTTCCCCCACACACACTCTCTCTCAGGCGTCCCACACGGTTAGTATGGATTAAAAGCTAAAGAGGGTTGAGAAGTCAAAGCTTGCCTGCCCGGCCCACCCTTTCCTTCCCTTCACCTGTTACATCTCCCCAGTTCTCCGCCGATCTATTTTTTTTACCAATCCAGACTCTGGATCGTGTTTGCACTTCTTCTCACGCTCCTCCTCGTCCCCTGCTCTGTAGTTTGGGGTAGGTCCCAGTCCAAAACAGGGACAGCGAGAACCAGGACTAAACTATTGGAAATGTGGAGATTTTTTATTTTTACTATTTTCAATAAGGACTTTGGATACAAGAGGAGATAATATGGACAGTTTTTAAAGTTTTCATGCTATTTGGAATACCTATGATATATTTCTGTTTGCTGATAGAAGACCCAAGAAAAGTATTCCTGCTGCACACATTTGTACACTTAGTCCACCTGCAATCTGGATGGTGCTTTTCAAAGACGGACAACATCAGTATAACTCTCATGTAGACAAACTGCTCCAGGTCAGAATTGTTTCTTTTCAATCTGCAAAATGCAAAATACCATTTTCTTCATTAATATTACTATTAAGGATAGTATTCGAGAAGTTGTTTGTTCTATTTATTTAGACAAAGTCTGTGCAATACTGCAAATAACTGACTTCACTTGCAGTGTTTTCATTCACCATGGGAACTACGTTGTGGAAACATCAAACTATGAATTTGGCATAGACTTCATAAATAATCTAGTCTTTACATGAAAAAATGAAAAGGATTTGCAGAGATTAACATAATTTGACCTGTTTTTCTAAGTTGCACTTCAGAATAGGGATGCAATACTCTACTCAGTGCTCCTCTTAGCCTATTAGCAACTGATAAGCCACTGCCATTATTAGCCACTTTGGGAGGCTTGCTGTTCACTGTTACCTAGATTCAGTTCAGCTAGCAGACAAGAGCTCAGATCAAGTTCTGTTTTTTTTTTGTTTTTTTTCATTCTGTTATCCTAAATTTGATTTATCAATCAATGAAAGCCACAGATGTTTGGCCTGTAAGCTCTGATCCTAGGCATCATTTTATTCTGACAAAGGACACAAAGACTTCCTAAAAGCCTTAATGCAAAAGGAGCCAATTTAACAATTTGGATAACAGTGCACTAACAAAAATAAGATTGGTCTCTTTTTTCCTGTCTTCCAGTATGACTGCAGTTGGATTAGATGTTATAGCCTACTTTCAGTATAAGGGGTCAAGAATTGGACTAAAGCTATTTGCGTGTCCTCATGAAGCAATATTCCACTTTGGTGGAACATTTTTACTTTTTGACATGTGAATTTCCAATTAATTCAGTAGCAGTGCTAAATTATTCAGACTTCAGCATTGGCTGCTCTTGAGTTTCAACACTGGCAGGTCGTTCAGGCCTGTCAGGCCTTTTCCCAGCTCTCACTGTCAATAATTACAAACAGGCAAAACTTTTCAAATTTCTTAAAAAGTATAACCCTGGACACAGAATTAAATAATATTAGCTATGTTTGTACATATATTACAAATATGATTTGGGGTTTTTCAAAAAAGGAAGTGTCTGTTATACTGATTGACCCATCATAAATTCCTGTAGAGTGCTGAAAATGTTTAATCGAATTAAGGATAATTCCAGCTATTTTCACATGATAGTCAGATGATTCTTTGGTCCAACGTGAATTTGCAATACATGATTTGGTTTTGTGGTCACAGCTGCCACCACAAGTCTTAAATCTTGTGAAAAATAGCCTGCGTTGAATCTAGTTTAACTTGAGCCACAGACCAGTCTGACTCCCATCTATCTCATGATAAAAATAATCAATTAATCTTGAGATATTTCTGTGCTGTTTTCAAGAATCAGATTGGAGAAGATCTAAAGAGATTGACTTGAGAGGGAGAAAGAGTTATCAAGACTAGACAGAGATATCAACGGCAGATTTAGCTCCAGGTTACTTGGCAAGACTCGCAGAATGGCTTATAAACTCCATGCCCCGGCACAGCTAATCAGCTTGCCACACACATGTCATTAATTCTTGATACAAGACACGGCACTGGCACTCTGGGTACCATGGCCTGGTCAGACAGATGGATGCTGATGAGATTCAACATCACATTCTGTTGAGCAAAATAGCTCTCAAGATGCAAGTTGAGGTCAGGGATCATGCCTATCCCCTATTCCTGGAGGCTGATTAATCCCTGAGATGGCTTTCGCAGAATTTGGGAGGCATATGTAGATGGGCAAAAATACATCAAAATCTATATAATTACAAATGAGAAATGGCCCAAATAAATAATCAAACCCTAAATATGAAATTGATGATTGATTCCCAGAAATGCACACAAAATACACAAAACTAAGTACAGACATACAGTATTTCCATTATTTGCTGTTGAAATAGTGGACCTCTGTGAGTCCACATATGCCCACTTGACCCAGATCTTTTCTGCAATCCCAACATTGTTATAAACCTTAGACTTACAAGAACAGCCTCCAACACATGAAATGTTTCAATTGAACAATCATTCTTCCTTTGTATTTTTTGTGTTTTGCTGCATGAGAGTACATGTCAAGTATATGGAAAACAATTTAGTCATATATATTCCAAAATGTCTAACTTCTTTTCACTGTTTTTCTTATCTTTTTGGAGGCAGTGATGGCTTGGAGTCCTGTGGTCACCTGGCCAGCTTTGGGCTAGAGCCCTATTGAGTGCCAAGGGAGACAATCCCATCCACAAAGACACACTCTGTCAACCTAATCACCATAAACTCTCTACTCCTCCTCTGTGTCTCAGCAGCAGAATAGCTGTGCGAGGAAATGGCAAGTCACAGAGACCCTCACTTTCTGCACAACCTTTCCTACCACCCACGATGGCAACAGGAGTCAGGAAAAGTGGAGAGAAAAAGACATACGCGGACAGTTGTAACAGACTCACTAAACAATTGTGGGCATTGTCCGTTTAGATCATCATCATTATCATCGTCATTATCGTCGCCATCATCATCATCACCATTAAAAACACCTTTACCATCATCCCCTGCGCTACGCTCCAAAAGCTGGTGGGGGAATTGGTTGATTCTCCCACTTTTCATGGTCTCCTATCTTCCCTGTGAAGCCTGGGGAGCCACGTTCAAGGTGGCCCTCATTGGACCCTGGACATGTGACCCCATGTACTCCAAAGCCCTCCCTGACTTGGCAGCCCGCCTTGCTACCAGCCGCATCAACAAGAACCCCTACCTCAACAAAGGCTACTGGTACGACTACACACTGATCAGCGAGGATTGCAAGTCGTCCCGTGCTCTCGCTCGCTTTGCTGAGCTGGAAGGCTACGGTGCTGCTTTCCTGGGCCCGGCCAACCCAGGCTACTGCTCCTCAGCCGCTCTGTTCGCAAAAGAATGGGATACTGGAATTCTGTCCTGGGGTTGCCTGAAACCCAACATGGAAGAAGGAGGGATGTACCCCACCTTCTTGCGGCCACTGCCACTGTCCTCCCAGGTACTTTTCTCTGTGTTGCGTTACTTCCGCTGGGCCCATGTAGCCATAATCTCAGAGGAGATGGACCTGTGGGAATCCACTGGACACGAGCTGGCCTCCTCACTAAGGGCCCTCGGCCTGCCGGTCAGCACTGTGGTCACTATGGAGGCCGACAAGGATGGGCCTCAGAGAGCGCTGACGAAAGTGCGGGAAGCAGACCGGGTCAGAGGTGTGTATGTACACGTGTGTCTGTGCGTGTGTTGAATGAGATGTAAGGATGTTTGAAATGTGAAACAAAAACTTCTGAAAACACTGACAGTAGAGGCATCCTCCTCAGCCTTATTCAACATGCAA
Source organism: Centroberyx affinis (assembly GCF_046629955.1). Lineage (NCBI taxonomy): Eukaryota > Metazoa > Chordata > Actinopteri > Beryciformes > Berycidae > Centroberyx > Centroberyx affinis. Next base: position 761,411 of record NW_027280828.1, read on the forward strand.
CATGCAACTAAATTAGTTAACTTTTGTTGCTCACCTTTCACTCTCTCCCTCTCACCCTCTCTCTCTGCAGTGATCATCATGTGCATGCCTTCTGTTCTGATCGGTGGTGAGGCCCAACACCGTCTTCTGACCAAAGCCGTGGACATGCGTATGATCGACCGTGGCTACGTATTCATCCCCTATGACACCCTCCTCTACTCATTGCCCTACAAGGACGCATCCTTCTACATGCTGGGCAATGACACCAAGCTACGGAAAGCCTATGACGGGGTCCTCACCATCACCATGGACTCCGGGGAGCGCAATTTCTACGAGGCCTTCAAAGACGCCCAGAACAGCTATGAAATCCGCAGCAGCACCCCGCCAGAACAGGTGAGACTGTGGGCAACACTTGCTCCATAACATGAATGTATATTCAGAGCACAAGAACATGAAGCCAGTAAGATAAACAATAAAAATGTCAGCCATTAATTAAAAACAGTGATGCAGCCTCCACCAGTAGCTCATCACCACTGTTGTGTCCTCTGCTAGGTGTCTCCATTCTTCGGCACCATCTACAACATGCTGTACTACACAGCCATGGCTGCTGAGCAGGCCCGCCGTAAAGGAGGCCGCTGGGTGACTGGAGAGATCCTGGGCAATAGTGAGGGTGGCTTCAAATTCGAAGGCTTCAACCAGCCCTTACAGGCTGGCAAAAATGGAGAAGGCATGCAGGCACGCTACGTGGTGCTGGACTACAGTGGCATCGGCGCCAATCTCTACTCGACTCATGCTCTGGAGGCCGTCCATACAAATGGCATATCCAGCGGCTTGAAATACCTTGGTCGTTCAATCCACTTTGCAGGCAGCACACCCTACACCGACTCAAGCTGCTGGTTCAGCCCATACTTTGCCTGTAGTGGGGGTGAGTGCACTAGTTATGTCATGACAAGGAAATATGTATTTGTTGGTATGGTGTGTATTGCTGTATTCTGTCAACTGTCTATCACACATAGATTCATACTTTCTCTCCTTGTGCTCTTATCTTTATCCCCAAAGGAATGGACTCAGTCACTCTCTTCTTTCTTTTCCTTCTGTTCGTTGCATTGGCTGGATGTGGAGTTTTCTTATTCTGCCGTCTCAAGTATGTAAAGTAGGATATCAGTGTCGTGTCATCAAAACCTGGCCCACCTGACCATAATGTTTTTTTTAGAAACTCTTTTGATAGTATTTTTGGTCTATCCAGGAGAGGCGGTAAGGTCGGGTTCAGCTTTGGAGGAGGTGGTGGTGGCAGTGGGTCAACGAAAGTAGTCCTGACCCTGGATGACCTGGTCTTCATCAACACCCAAGTCAGCAAACGGGTCAGTTCTGTGTTGAATGTCTGACGTGCGTACAGTACTTAGCAAGTATGTGTTGAATGAGAGTCACTTACCTGTAAAAGATTATCTAGTCTAAGCTGACCCCCTCTCCTCTTGAACTGGGTCTGTGAGCAGAAGCTAAATGAGGAAAGTGTGATGAAAAGCCAGCTGGATATGAAGACGCCTCGCCACTGTGTGTCCGGGCGCAGCTACCTGGCCTCCACACCAGACAGCTCAAATGTTGCTGTTTTTGAGGTGAGGCAAGTCTATCACGTACAGCCAAATTAGTCTTCATCTCACTCTTCATCTAAAACATATAACTCCATACACTGTTGCATGACTTATGTTTACCATTTTGGTGCTTTTGCCTCTGGCCATTTTGGGTAGCCTATGCACAAAATCTGTCATACTCTCTACCTCCTAGGGCGATTGGGTTTGGCTGAAGAAATGCCCCAATGGAGCAGTGTCAGGTGTCAATGGTGATACTGAGTCTGTCTTTGTCAAGGTAAGTGAATGTGTGAGGGAATGTCATGTAATGGGTGAATTTGTCCTCACACAAAGGGAACATTACTGAATTTTAGTATTCAAATATGTTGGTTTCATTGGCCAAGGGCAGATCAATCTGTATTAGCAAACGCTGACTCTCTATCATAGCCAGAAACCACAGACAACAGTTTTGTCCTATTCTGTGATTACACTATTGACACTGAATTAGAGAAAGTGGAAAAGATGACTGTCAGAGGCCCAAGGGAAATGTGCTGACCATTTATGCGAAAATAAACCTTATTAAGCAGTCTGAGTGCACCAATTAGCCTCCCACTTATTGAGCAGTTCTAGACTAAATTAGAGTATTGTCCATCTGAATTTGAATTGCAAAAAACAGATTTCCACGTTCAAAAATATCGAAGGCACTGTCCCTGACCACAGAAATCACATATTGATTCTGAAATTGAGCGATATTCCACCTGCAATGACATGATGGCCCACAGCCTTACTGTTTCAACTATCTCCCTCTCAGCTCCGGGACATGCGGCATGAGAACCTTAACCTGTTCCTGGGACTGTTCTGCGATTCTGGGGTCTTTGGCATTGTGACTGAACACTGCTCCAGGGGCAGCCTGGAGGACCTGCTCAACAATGAGGATGTGCGCCTTGACTGGATGTTTAAGTCCTCTTTGTTGATGGATCTGATTCGAGTAAGACAGAGACAAAATTACCTCCTCATGTCTCATTACCCACTTTGCCATTTTGTCATCATCATTCACATATTTCATACAAACTCTTTTCTCAGGGATTGAAGTACCTGCACAATCGTGACATCATCCACGGACGGCTCAAATCACGTAACTGTGTGGTGGACGGGCGCTTCGTGTTGAAGGTGACTGACTATGGGTTCAATGAAATCTTGATCGCCCAGAGCATTAACCTAAATGAGGAAAAGCCTGAGGGTAAGTTGATCCATCCTCAGGCTAATGATTTAGTATGTTTTTTTGAACACGTACATGTCTTTGATTACTTACAGTTGTGCTTCATATGTCCAAAAAGATCTGCTGTGGACGGCTCCTGAGCTGCTGAGAGACTCAAGTCTGAGGAGGAGGGGCACTTTCTACGGCGACGTCTACAGCTTCTCCATCATCATGCAGGAGGTCATTGCCCGCTGTGCTCCTTTCTGCATGCTGGACATGCCTCCGAAGGGTGAGAGACATGGCATTACTAATCCTATGGCATGGTAACAACGAACGACAGCTTTACTGGAACTATGTGCAAAAGACCTATTTCTATTTAAAATCTTTGTGGCACATCTGTGTATGCTATTAAACATTGTATACAGTCCCTCTAAAGATGTCCTGCATGACACTAACTGCCGTCATCCTCTCCTTTGCCTGCCCACTGACTGACATGTTGGGATAATAACATGTTTATCATGAGTACATTAATTTTTTAACCTCACCTAATTTATGTATCTGACACACAATTGTTGCTGAAAATGTTAAGCTATACCTCCTTTTATATCCTCAATGCCATTCATATTCCACTGACAAAATTGGTTGCACATCAGAATAAAACTTAAAATTTCTCTTTGCAACTAAAGTACAAACATTGCTATTATTATGCATGGTTGTCTGTTTGTGTGTGTGTGTGTGCGTGCGTGCGTGTGCACTGACAGAGATTATCAGCAAGATCAAAGCGCCTCCTCCTCTGTGTCGGCCTGTTGTGTCAGTGGATGAGGCCCCACTGGACGTGATTCAGGTTATGAAACAGGCCTGGAGCGAAGAGCCAGAGAAGAGACCCACTTTTGAGGAGATTTTCAAACAGGTATAAAAACAAAAACACATGATGATCCAGCTCTGCTCCTTATCTATGGCGCTACCACAGCAGTATACTAAAGATGGCTTTCCTCTTCCTCTTCCTGGATGCACACATCCCTGTTTCACACAGTTCAAGAGTATAACCAAGGGAAAGAAGACCAACATCATTGACTCCATGCTGCGCATGTTGGAGCAGTATTCCTCTAACCTGGAGGATCTGATCAGAGAGAGGACAGAGGAGCTGGAGGTGGAGAGACATAAGACAGACAATCTGGTGGCTCAGATGTTGCCCAAGTGAGTGTCTTGCAACTTGCATTGGCGCGTTATAGGCTTTGTACATCCCTGTTGTGAATTGTAATTACGTCATGCTCGACTGGTATTTCACTTTTCTGTACAAACATCTATTGAAATTGATGAGCAACCAACAAAACTGCCTGTGGAGGTCTGTAGCGAGCACCATTTCCTCATGTTCATTTTGTAACCTTGTTTAAAAAACATTTTTTTAATACATCTACAAACAAGGAAAGGTATATCCAAATAATACAAACAATAACACTGTGATACTTCAATGATCCACTTAGGGAATTCCCTTTTTGCTGGGAGGTCAGAGGTCAGGTTCAGCTACAGAGCAGCATCTGTGGAGCTGGTAGGGATTCAGTGTCTTGCTCAAGGACACTTCAGCAGGGTGGACATTTACCGACTTGAGTCTTTAAACCGGGTCGCTCTAACTACTATTCATAGGGATGTAACAATAATCTGGAATTGGAAAGTTGTGAAGAATCATTAACTAATCGTATTGGTCATCTTTTGACAAGGGAAACCAGATTCAACTCAGTCAGAATCGTGAATATTGATTTCTCTACTCATGTTCCTTCCTTTTGCATCTTTCTTTCTCCCTCCGTGTCACATTCTGCTAAAACTACCAGAACGTGACTGTAGTTTATGCTGTGTTCACTCAATGTGGCGATATTTCTTGAATCACTTGAAGGCTTAAAGCAACAATTTGGAAGTGATCATGCATTCAAACTCATTTGATGCTGTCAAGTGACATGATTATAGATTTTGGTTGCTCATGATGACAATTATTCTCATCTTTTTCACACTTAACACACGTTTAATTTATAGAAACATCACACTGACATAGTATTTCTACTTGCATACTGTATCTTATAAGGAGTAATTAGCCCAGTCCTTTGTTTCTTTTTCTTTTTTTTTTTTGTTGGTGTGGTGGAATGGAGGATTGTCATATTTCTGGCAGTGGGTCAAATTTCCCCATCGCTGAAAGAATGTAAAATGTGGAGGCATTGAGAAGTTCATTCATGTTGTCAGACTCCAGAGAAATATCAAACATTACATTATGTGTCACAATACAGTGTGCAGTTGGTCTGAAATTTCACTTATTTTACACAGGTGCCTTGCCCACATATAATGCTAATGACATTATCATGCTAACATTGACATTTCAGTCTCACAGCTGGATAAAGTTATTCTCACATGATTATTTTTTGATTACCACGAGTCCTAACAGATTCAAAATAGGGACACCATAACAATTAAACTCTGCACTGCTCTTCGTGGCATTTAATCTAATCAAATCACATCGTATTGAATCATATTGAATAAAAAATGAACGCAGTCGCATCAAAGACATCTTTCCTGTAGCCTACTGAATCGCCAGCTACCTACTGACATTCATATCAGATTGGTCTAAGGAGAGATTCACCTCCCTAATAGACCATCATGTGTCTGGGTCATACTTTTAAAGAAGTCGCCTATTTGCAGTGATCACTAATGATAGTTGGGGAGTAAAGCCTGAATACATCACATCCATAGGATTAGAGGGGGGTGGCTCCTGAATATCCATAAAAGTGTGTGTGTGCTGAAAAGTGAAAATGCTCTATTAAAGTGAAATATTGCTTTAAGCAGTTGAGAAGAAAGGTGCTGTCTCTGTCAGCGCCCGGGGTGCCCAGCTTCATCTTCTTCCTCCCTCCACTCACCCCGCAGGTCTGTGGCCCAATCGCTGAAGACAGGCAAGCCTGTCAAACCGGAGCATTTCAGCGAGGCCACCCTGTACTTCAGCGACATCGTGGGTTTCACGACCATCTCAGCGCTGAGCGAGCCCATCGAGGTGGTGGACTTACTCAATGACCTCTACACGCTCTTTGATGCCATCATCGGGCTGCATGATGTGTACAAGGTGAGTGAGGAGGATGTTGCATTGTAAATTTAACTGTACTGTGATATTTTTAGTAGTTTTAGTTTAGTTTTTATTTAGTTTTGATTCTAGTTAGGGGTGGCATAATGATAGAAGTTCAGAACAGGTGAACCCAAGCTCTACAAACCCCACTTGATTTCAATATGTTGTGTCTCCTATTTACTTAAAGATTTCTTTATTTTGGTAGCTACCAGTACATTCAAACTTTTTACCGTTATTCATATATAAATGGCCCTTCCATAGAGAAACATGTTGACTGAGGAAGACTGAGGAAAAATATCACATTGCACCTCAGTGAGCTCATGGGAGCTGATGTGTGAAAGTGTGTGTCCAACTCTTGTTGCATGGTATTTAGGTGGAAACTATCGGCGATGCCTACATGGTGGCCTCAGGAGTCCCAACCCGCAACGGAAACCGCCACGCAGCTGAGATGGCGAACATGTCTCTTGACATTCTCCACTGTATCGGGACCTTCAAGATGAGGCACTTGCCTGAATTAAAAGTCAGGATCCGTATTGGCCTGCACTCTGGTGAGCAGTCTATCCATCCTCTTTGTGCAATGATAAGATGCTCAAACCATCATGATATAGTAATAATTCTTATGAATTAATATCACACTTTTAGAGGCACATGTGCATGTGGACACACATGTCATTCTCAAAGGACAGGTATATAAAAACAGAACAGAACAGAACTTGAGAGTCTTTTGGTGTAAAATAAAACCAAACTGCATTTTAGAGTGAATACAAGTGAATTTGTTGCATTGGAAGGCCTGAGAGTATGGCATCACAGGCTGCTAAAGGCAAGGAGGTATTTTTACCTAATCCTTGTCTGGAACATCTTCCTGGAACTGTGAAATGCTATCCACTTAGAGCTCCGTCATCCAATTAGACACTGCGTACTGTATTTCTCCTCACTCCATTCTATAAATTAATAAAGGCATTACACAGTAGTGGTAAGAGCATAGCTTTAATATCTTTTACATCTATTGAAAAAAAAAATCCATATATCATTGTAAACCACTAGTAGATCATCAGTTTACTAGAATGTATGCTACTGACATTATAACCAATATTACTGACTACTGAGTCTTCAGAGTTACAGTCAGTGTTTGCATGCCAAAATGTCTAAATCTGACACACAAAATGATTTTGAATATAAGGAAGGACTTCCTACTGAAAGCAGCACTTTCTGCTCTTGTACGTGCGCCTGTGTGTGTATGTGTATGTATGCGTGCATATGTGTGTGGGTGTGTGTGTGTGTGTGCACGTGCATGCTATGTGTATCTGTGTTTCCAGGCCCAGTTGTAGCCGGAGTAGTGGGTCTTACGATGCCTCGGTACTGTCTGTTCGGAGACACTGTCAACACAGCATCTCGAATGGAGTCCACAGGGTTGCGTGAGTACCTGGCAGATCAATACACAGAATTGACAGAAATCCTTTTTTTTTTCTTTTTTTTTTTTTTTTTTACAGTGTACTGGTTGAAAGGACAGGTGTATGGCAGTTTGTGTGCACGAAGCTAGAGGCTAAACAGGGTTTTAAGTGAGCAGTCCTTCCTAATCCTTTAAGACTATCAGCAGAATTAGTGGCCAAATTCAAGCTTTGATGTAAATGTCCTCCATGACCAAGTTTGCCCCAGCTACCCTTTCCATGCTGTTTAAATGGAAACTATTGTACTGGAATGATACTGAAGTACACTTTACTCATAGCTGAGGAATGTAAATGAGACACATTTGATGGTGCTCCCAAAAGATAATACCATAAGAAATTAAACTAATCATTTTTTATTTGATAAATGGCAGTTTCACTGAGTCCCCTTTGATATATTTCAATTACCATTGCATGGCAATTAGAGAGTGTCTATTTCTTTTCTTGCTAGGGGAGGGAAAAGCAATAATGACTTGTCTACTGCCACCAAGTGGTTTTATATATAAATAGCAACTCAACTGTATTGCCTAGTTTCTCAAGTAACAGTGTAGAGCGAGTGTTTAAACCTTGCAAAGTTTAAAGGCAAATGTAGACTTGAGACGTTTATCTACTGCTGAAGCAAATTCATTGTGTAAAAGTTTTTCCTTTGCTTGTTGTCATAGCTTACAGAATCCATGTCAACCAAAGCACAGTTGATGTCCTGAACACCTTGAATCTGGGCTACAAAATTGACGTCAGAGGCTTGACAGAGCTGAAGGTGAATAAACACACAAGATTCACACAAGATATGCAGAAGATGTGCAGTGAACCCAGCAATGGACTTGTGTTAGCTAATGAATGCGGATAATTCATTTCTATTTCAGGGAAAAGGGATTGAGAACACGTATTGGTTGGTAGGGAGGAATGACTACGGGAAGCCTCTGCCCATACCACCAGACCTTACACCGGGGTAAGAGCACATGTTGTTGTCTTACTCCGCTACATGTGATTTGCCTGGTCTGACCTCTGTACTACATTAGCTAATGTGTGGGGATTCTTGCAGCATAATGTGATGCAAACTAAGGACCTGTTGGCCATTTTGCTTTCTGCTCTGTGTCCCGATCAAATTAAAAGCTTTATTTGTCATTACAGGTCAAGCAATCATGGCATCGCTTTGGAGGAGATACCTGTAGACAGAAGACAAAAGTTCCTGGATCGGCAGAAGAAGATGGGCTAGCCTGGTGCTTTTGGTTGATGTCCCAGAATTGATAGTTTCCACGAGCAACTTTGTTATTCAGTGAATGAATGAATGGATAGATGTGTGAAGGAAAGGGGAATAATGAACAGCTTGTGCGACATGCAACACCTATAATTTGTCAACAACATTCAACACCATAATTTGTGCTACACTTCAAATGTCCAGTTTCTTACACTAAATCCGACAACAAGGACATGGACATGTACCCTGTCTGGGTTTGCCAAAACCTCTTCTACACTAAAATAATCTTTGTTGGAGTTTATCATACTGTTGCATCACAGTCTTACCACTCCCCTACCATGATAAACCCTGGCTCCAAATTACAAAAATAAGACAAAATCAAAGACGTTTTCCATATATGATATTTGTTACACAATTCAACACTGACTGTCTGGACATAGTGAAATTAGAGTGCACATAGCTTATATATGTAAACCACGGTTGAATTACAGCTATATGAAATGCAAAATGTGTAGTAGACAGCAATCGCTTGGATGGTACAAGAATGGATGGTGATGGACTTTCACAATATCACAATATTGTGTAATATATTCAATGTACTGTATTTATTTGTACTGTCCTTTATACTTTGTAGAAATCTTGGAGAGATTTTATCATGAACACCCCACAGTTGGAAACTATTATTACTTGACTATTCATCTCAAGTATAATGGAGTAGGTATCTATTTTGCACTCACTTTCAAATCATTAGTATTTTACAATAACCCAACATAGAATTAATATAATTTCACACTACTATAAGGCACTGGGTAGGTAATTCTGGGTTGAGAGTTCAGGTTAAGGGTAGCTGAGATTTTTGTTTTTGTAAAAGCAATATGTCGCACTACGATGAATCACACATACTTGATGACTGGCTGAGAACTGCGAAATATCAACCCAATATCAGCAAAACATGTCAAACAAAGCATCTATTTTATTTATTTAATATTTGATTAGATTATTAATAGATTAAAGATTAAAGACAATATCTGTTTGGCTACTGGGTCTCTTATTCTTGCCTGAATCAGATTTAGCTCAGATCAATCAGCATCTTATTCCATTATTGAGATAGGTCTATTTGATTGTCTATTGACTCGATTGATTTGTCTGTTTGATTCTCATTTATCACTGCCATGGACTTCCAGTGTCTCTGAAAGTCTAGCACTAAACAAAATTGCACTTCGAAACAGAATTGACATAAGTTGTTCCAATGATCTCAGACAGTTCAATCAATATTTGTGAACCTTAATCTTAATGTAACATGAAGCTACTCTTTTGACAACAAACTGGAAAGTAACTTGGGGCCAAAATAATCTGTAATCTGTAAAACTGGGAATAATCACTTAACTCCTACAGTACAATTAATGACAAATAATTCATTCAAAAAGAATGACATGGGACCCACATGTCAAAAACGCCGGTATTGCTCTTTAAAACTTGTAATGTACATCTATGTTTCTCTCCCTACTGATGTTATGATTGTAAGTATTCTTTTTTAATGACCTGTGTATTGGTTTTAACATAATGTGATGTCATTTTCTACAAAAACATAGACCTAAGGCTGAAGTACAACCATCCCTGACGGACATTAACATGGCTTGACTATGGTTCCACTGATATGTAGCCTATTACTGAAATGTGCTGCATGCATGGTTGAATATATACGGTCAACAGAATCTTAATGGGACAGCAATGGGAAGAACTAATCCTTATGACATACAGTGTATCTGCACTGACATGTAGAATAGCATGTCTGAGTCAACTGACCGAAATGATCGTCTCCTGTAATGTGCTTCAGCAGATGGGGCCTTTTAGTGTATATCACCATCTTCTAGGGGAAAATGTCTGTCTGTGTCTGATTCTTTAAATCCATCATAATGCATTCAAAAAGCAAGCAACCACATTGCTCACTCGCTTTCTGTTGGCTAACTGATTGCTAGCCGCAGCACTAATACTGAAGCAACAATAGGACAGGCAATGTCAGGATGTGATTTGCCTCCGACGAGATGTTGCTCAAAAGTTAGGCTGCGGACAATTTCTCCTTGTCGAGCACACTGCTGACCGCTTTGAATACAAGCCGATTGTTACAGTTGCTCAGCATATAGAAAAAGAACGGACAACTGGCAACTTCATCTTTCACACCAATAAGTGTTAGCACCAGTGTTGGGTCTTCAAGCATGATTAAACCCCTGATGTAGAGGGAAACACAGGATTCTGGATCAAGATCAAGAGCGTAGGGGAAACTCTGAATCTGTCTGTGATGGGTCTCTCTAGAGGACAAAGGGGTAGGGCCTGCTTTCTATAGGTTTTTAATCTCTTTGCCAAATAGATAGATTTGATTGAAATGAAACTGACTATCTTGTTTATTTTGAAAGTGATCTCCTTGTGTCTCTGTAAATAAATTATGGTTTTAGTGAAGGTTATGTGTTCTTACATTTGTCTTACAGTCTAGACGTGACGGTCTGGAGTGGGCCACAAAGAGGGGCTTAGTAAGAGGGTGTTTGGTTTGTGCGTTTTATATGCCAGCACTTAAAGTCACACTGAAGTAAAAAATGTCTATTTGGCTTTATTGATGACTTCTTTGTGTACAAGGGGGTGTACATGAAAATTCCAACCAATAAAACAATCACAGACTTATGAACAATCCTGCTCTCCCATCAAATAAAACTCTTTCTCCCTAACTGATATCTCATTGGTTTACACTTTTGAATGATCCCTCCCTGCAATATGTCCTGCCCCAATATCCTGTTTCAATAGGAAATACATCACATTAAGGAAGCAAGATGCTTTCAAAATGTGGTTTCATTGTGACTTTAAGGTTTGCAAAACTTTTTGCTGGTGCCTGCCTTTGTTTCGTTGGTGACTTATATCTGAAACACGACCACTCTGAGTTTCCAATGCAATGGATGCCGTACCTCACCACTCCAATACAAAGTCCCATAAGCCATGACTTAGCAAGTTAAGGTTATGCTAACAAGGGTTTACACAGATGACAAGGTTTTGTACAGAATGTAAGCTCCCAAATTTAGAGGCCAGACATCCAACATCATAGTTATTATTGACATTATTGACACATAAGACATCTTGAAGGAATCTTGTCCTCCATCTTTACATTCACTGACTATAGGCCTATGTTAGCAGTGAGTGAATTGGGTGTGGCAATATTGTTAAAAGTGAGTTTGTTAGCAGTTTTATTGGTTTTAATGTCATCATCAAGGTTATTATCTCAGTCAGAACATGGGCAGAACATGTCTGCACTGCTGCCACGGATAGATACGAGTGCCATCAACACACTGAGGACTAATGTCAGCTTACAGAAGTACTGTAGGCTATTAGAGCTTCTACCACTAACTGGGTTTGCTGTGAAGATAATTTGATCAATTGACAAGTTGCTAAGCAATAGCTGTTTGCTATTTGGCAAATTGGTATCAAGTTTCTCTACTGGGATTCAACATAGAAAAAAGACAAAAACTGAGCTGTTAAGTTATCTGTCTTTTCACAGATGACAGGGATATTAAACAAATACATTCCAATAATGATAATGTGATAGGCCTATAACTCTAAAGTAGTTGTTTTTAAGAGCAGTGTTGGGCTTGTTACTAAAAAAAGGAACACAAACACATTGCTCATTACTACTCATTTCAAAAGAAACAAGCGCAAATTAGCTTAGCGCTAGTTGCATGCCAGCTGTGAGGATCTTAGCAAACATGACAGCCAACAATAGTGAGCAACACAATACAGCTTAACACTTACAAACACAAAACAACATTAGCCATTTCAAGTTTTGAAAAGTGACCTGAGAATTTAAAATAAAACAAATCAAACCAATAGTCTCTCACTACTGCAACTTAACAACTAACGTTACCGCTAACATAACCTACAGCTATCAATGCCTGCTACAGTTATGTTAGGCTACATCTTCAACAAAGGATTAAGTCTACTTAATCGGACGGACAGGGAGTGTTTGTTCCACAACAGAGTCGGGGCTGGCAAGTGAGTTTAGAAAGCCAGAAATCTCCGCACCTGGTGAAGTAACCATTGATGGTATTGAGCTACAACCCTATCAACCCCCCACAGATATAATATGCTCATTTTGTGCTGTGAGACAGTAAAAACTCTTTTTTATTCTGTTTTTCTTTCTTCTTTTTTTTTATTTTCACTGTTTTGTACACATAAGTGAAAAGTCAGCTACCAATATTGTTTGCTTTGATGAATGGTGATGGTGACAGGGAATCTATCCATTTCATAGAGTTTGTACTGGTTAACTATATAACTATATATAATTAACTATATATAGTGTATTTTACTGTGTTGTGTTCAATAACTCACAAAATTAATTGGATTTATTTTTACACCACAAGGAGTTCTTGGTGTAGCTCATGGTTATTGAAATAGTGTATTGTTTATAAGGGATAATGTTACTGCTGAGAAACTGGCCATATCAACCAACTGGGCACATGGTGAAACTATATTTTACATGTATTGTTTTTGAAGAAAATTACACCAGAAATGATACTGGTGGTGTATATTAGGCCTACTTGTTCAAACTACATAAACAATACAGTATCTTTTCAACGTTTATTAATGGCATGTTTGGTTCAGGTTTATGAGGAAATATGAGGAAACATAGTTATGGTTGCACTTGTCATTTAAAGCCATTTTTCAGCCCATCATGCCAGGATACAAGTCTGGACGCATTGCTATCAGATCTTCAAAACCAGATATGGAACTGATCAGGCTCGCTTTTTGACTGTAATTCTACATAGTCCAGATGCAATCCAGCTGTAATGTGCAAACAAGAAATGAAGATATAGTGAACCAGGAAAAATGATACAGGCACGTTTTGGTAAATAAGAGACAGATACGAGACGAGACACACAACAGTCATTTTATGGCTGGTTTATTTTATTTTGAAACGTACACTCAATTATTAATTGGCTAATTGATACTAGTATTTCACTGCTATGTCACAAATAACACACATAAGTGATACGTGAGTGCCTAATGAAAACTGATACAAATATTGCAACAATACTCATTATGTGCCATGCAGCTGTTATGAACATCTTGTTCAGGCGTTACGGATGTGTATCAACCGGTGATTTAAGTAACTTTGCAGTGTTGAAGTGAATTGAACCTGCCCAAATGAAAATATAACAAAATATTCCTATGATATTCCTATAGAGACATACTGTAAGTGTGTCTGTGGTGTGAATCTGTCTGTGAATTCTATTATGTTCCTCTAGAAACACATAGTGACTTTACAGTGACCTTATGGTAGGTTACACCTCCTATGTATTACTAGGCCTATAGGATTTTCTGTGGTAAAATATCTTGCCATGTAGAGGATGCATTAAGTTTTGCTGTGATATTTATCCTGCTAAAATTTATTGTAGGATTACTGGTTTATTTCGTTAGGGTGTAGCTACATCCATATCTCAAACACAGCATTTTAATTTTCTGTTCTTAAAGACTACGTTGTTGTTTTCCTCCTCTCGCATTTGTGCAGTCAGTCCGTCTAGAGACTAAAATCATGTTGAATACACAACATAAATTGGTCTGTTCGTCCATATCCTTGTAAGCGAACATAGTGAAGCTGAACATAGTGTTCCTCTGCACCTTATCAGTCCTGAAGCCTCCTGACATTTGACTGGCACCGGCTTGGAGGTGCGAGTCTGGCAGCAGGAGCGCGTCAAGCTAGCCAGAGTAAGCCACAATAAGACAGGAAACTGAGCGAAATGGCCCTCACAATAAAGCATATTATTTGTTATTTTTGTGAGTGGGAAAATAAGCAAATATTGGATTGTGTGTAGGCTACAAAAACAAAAAATGCATCAAAATACCCAGCGGAGTGGTTGGATGGAGTGAAGCTATAGTTGAAAAACAGACACTAATAATGTTATATTGTGGACTATAATGTTGTGTGGCACTCAATTCCGGTCCTCGAGGTCCAATGTCCTGCAGGTGTTTGTTCATGCCTGACAGTTAATGTGCCACACCTGGTCTGTCTGTAGGCCTATCTACCTGACACCAGGCTCATTAACAACCAGGGAGGAACAAAAACCTGCAGGACACCAGACCACGAGAACCAGAATTGAGTACCAAATAGGTCAGGATAACTAGCTACCCCAAGTGGAGGAGTTCAGGTGAGTCGTATTCATGAGTGATGGTAAAGGGATGGTGAGACTGACCACCAGTTAGGAGCAGCAACTGCAGTAATGTGGGCATTGTAGCAGACCATGGTGTTAAAGATCATCAATATTCGTTCCAACCCTCACCTATGGATACAAGCATCCAAAATGAGGTTTCTCTGCAGGGAGGCCAGCCTCATTCTCCCTGACATAGTGAGGGGTTCAGTGATCTGGGCGGAGCTCGGAGGGGACATCATCAGGTTGGGGCACCTGGTGTTCCCCTGGACACCTCTCTTAGGAGGTATAGCCTAGACTGTGGGGCAAACCCTGGACACGCTGGAGGGACTACATCTCCCAGCATCCCCCAGGTGTAGCTGGAGGAAGTTGCTCCAGCTACCCCGTGACCCTGACCCGGACAAGTGGCAAGAAAATGGAGGGATGGATGGATGAATTGATGGTGCTTCAATACGGATTTTATTTTGAAATTTCGACCGGAAGTCCTGTTTTTTATTTTAACTGGCTTGACACTGGTGGGAATAGACTGTGGGCAACCTCAGACAGGTGGAGGAGACGTCCTCAAGCAGCCCAACTGCACCGTGGTTGGACTTGATAGGGCAGGATAGGGCTGGGCTACAAGACGAGCATCGGTGGACGCTGTGCACGCCTGTGCGCAGATTCCCTTGCAGCTGTTGTATTCGCAGTATGATGCCAGATACAAAACATGGTTTGGCTGATTTTCCCATCCTGAGCACTCGCACACATGCTGGATAACCCACACTTCAATGTGGACATGGGGAGGACGAGGAGTGTTGCTATAATGGATTAATAAGCCGACACATGGACTGAGATTTTTTTTTTCCAGAAATTACTGGCCTGATAATAATAATAACATTACTGCCTTGGCCATGGAGAACCAAGCAGCAGAGCAGCAGACCTATGAAGATGTGCAGAAAAGCGGCTATCTCCGCAAGCATAAATCTATGCACCGGCGATTCTTCGTGTTAAGGGCGGCCTCGGAGCATGGTCCTGCTCGACTTGAGTATTATGAGAATGAGAAGAAATTCCGCAGTAAATCACCTGTCCCCAAAAAAGCCGTGAACCTGGAGACTTGCTTCAACATCAACAAGCGGGCGGATTCCAAGAACAAGCACATGATAGTGCTTTATACCCGCAGCGAGAGCTTTGCCATTGCTGCAGACAGTGAGGAGGTCCAAAATGAGTGGTACCAAGCAATGTTGGACCTTCAGTGCAACTGTAAGATATGATAAGACTGATGTGATTTCTATTCCCTGTTTCTGCATCAGGCCTATCCTGCTCTATTTGTTATTGATATAGGATAGATTTGGCTCAGCCATTCGTGATTGCCCATTACATTTGCCCGACTTGAATTATTGGAATATGTTGGCTGCAGGCCTAGTTTATCTCATTAATTTGAATAAATTAGCCTAAAATGCAATTTGGACTATGTGTTTTTAACCAAGAGAGGCAGGTGGATCCGACTGAAAGGGCTAGACCAGCACGCTATGGGCGGCATGTGCTGTGTTTGTGCAGCACAATTTCAATAAGCATTGGTTGAATACAATAATAAGATCCGGATTTTCTGTCAGCATAATTTTATTTGATGCATTGAGTAGCTACTACATTCATATTATTTCCACCATCGCTATTTTGGCTGAAATGCATCCCATTTGTTATTAAGGTGTATTTTTGCATGGCGCAGTGGGCATATAGCAACCATTCAAGGGATGCATCATATAGTAGTAGCCTATCCCAGTCCACTCCGCTGGAGCCTGTGTTTTTGTTTTTCTGCACAGCTCTGGCTGTCGCTCGCCTAACCTACATTTCTGTTATATGGTGCTGCTGGTAGGCAGGAGATGGCATCGTCAGTGCGCTCTCATTGGAAAATGTGTTTCTGTTGGTTACCCTCGTGTTTACGTTGTTATCGTTATGCTGGAGCTGAGCATCGCCACCCACCCTGCTATCCTTTGCATTTCAGTCAGTTGAGAATGATGGGCTTTACCAGCTCGTTTTCATGTCACAGACCCCTAAATAGACATATTAGGGCAGGGACCCCTATTTGATAAGATTACAACCCCCCCCCCCCCCCCCCCCCCCCGCTCTCCATGCACCGCCGTAAGGAAAGAGTGTTGTTGATTGCCTATTGAATTGTATATCTGATACTATACATGGGGAGATAAAAGGGAGAGTGAAACCTATGATCGTATATACCTATAGTCGGTCTTATACACGCTCATACTGGGCTAATTTAGTGAATTTAATTATATTAAAATTCAACTATTTTTCATTTTGCTGGGGTATGCGTGTGTGTCTTCGGGCCCCGTTTTAAAAACCACTGGCTAAACTATATGTTCAGTAGCCTAAAGATCGCAGTGACTGTGCTTTGGGGCAAAACTAAAACCATCTACCTAATTTTAGCAAGAGTTAATCATATTTTGTAATTTGGTTTGTGATTGGCATTGAACTGAACTACAGTACATAATTTGATGGTCAAGCATGCTATGTGTTTTTCAGTAGGGTTATTGTTATGCTTCCTAAGACTGTTAGTTATTTATAAACCTCGAGCTTAAACGAAAGGGATGGTGAAGAATTGGCTGCAGCTACTCAGATTGGCAGCCACAATTGATATGCAGCAATTTTTTAATGATAGAGATAGAAAAAAATATTATTTGATAGTGTCACCAATAGAATTGTTGGTCAGTTGGGCTTTGATCAATAGTTCAACAGGTTGTATCTCCTCTGTTTCATGCTTATCCTCAGCACTTAATGTCTATTGATATTTTGATATATTGATATATTTTTAATTCCATGCCTTAATTGTCTATTGTTTTTATTGATTATATTTATTCTTCATTGTTTTTCCAGGCAAAACTCCTGATGACTGTGGCAGTAGTGGAGAGTGTAGTTCTCCCTCTCCTGTTCCAACCTTCAAGGAAGTCTGGCAGGTCAAGGTTTGGCCTAAGGGTCTTGGACATGCCAGGAACTTGGTGGGCATCTACCGGCTGTGCCTAACTGACAAGACAGTCAACTTTGTCAAACTCAACTCTGATGTGGCTGCTGTTGTACTGCAGCTGATGAACGTGCGCAGGTGTGGCCATTCAGAGAATTTTTTCTTCATTGAGGTGGGTCGCTCGGCGATTACGGGCCCTGGAGAGTTCTGGATGCAGGTGGACGACTCTGTGGTGGCGCAGAACATGCACGAGACCCTGCTGGAGGCCATGAAGGCCCTGAGCGAGGAGTTTCGTCAGCGCAGTAAATCCCAATCCGTCGGGACCTCATGCGGAGGTGGCACCGCCTCCAACCCCATCAGTGTCCCGAGCCGTCGTCATCATCCAAATCTGCCACCGAGCCAGGTGGGCTTCTCCAGACGAGCTCGTACCGAGACCCCCGGAACGGGAGGCAACAGCACCAGCACTTCACCTACGTCACGCCATGGGTTCCCGAGGGCACGAACTGCCAGCATCGGGGCCAGGTCGGAGGAGGGCGGAGCAAGCGCCAAAGGGACATGGGCCAGCTCCAGCCCGAGCCTTAATGGTTCCTGCTCTACTACACCCACGCTGAGGCCCAAGCCCACCAGGGCCCCAACCCCTGCTAAGATTACTCTCAGCCTTGCACGTTACACACCTAACCCCGCTCCCTCTCCAGCTCCAAGTCTGTCCTCCAGCTCTGGTCACGGCTCAGAGTGCGGGTTAGTAGGAGCAGCAGTGGGAGGCATGGCAGTCTGCTCCTACACCCGTGTCCCTCAGAGAGTCTCCGTCTCGGGTTCACCTAGTGACTACGGCTCCTCAGATGAGTATGGTTCCAGTCCTGGGGAACACTCTCTGCTTGTCCCCAGTCTATCTGGTGGATCCCATGGGGTGCCTGGACATCATGGAGAGGGCTCCTCCAGCTATATAGTCATGGGACAGCGAGAGGGTCTCCTTGGTTCCCATCATCGCCCCAAAGGCCGACGGATGCTGCGACGCTCCTCCAGTAGGGAATGTGAGGCAGAACGCAGACTGCTAAGCAAGAGGGCTTCCCTGCCCTTGGCAGCCCATGACCGTCTTACTCCGCGTAGAAAGGAGGAAGATGACGAAGATGATGAAGAATATGCCATCATGTCGCGGAGCGCTAACAGAGAGAGAGCAGATTTGCATCACGGCTCAGGGGGTCTAGCAGGGGGAGGTGGGCAGCTTGATGTGGCAGGGGAGACAAGGAAGAGAGCTGAAAAAGGCAGGGCAGAGGTGGACGCAGGGGGGGCTGTGGATAGTGGCTATATGTCAATGCTGCCTGGAGTGACGTCTCCCCCTGTTTCACTTTCTCTCTCGGTAGGCATGTCTGATGCCGCTGCTAAGCCTGGGGCTGATGATGAGTACATGGCCATGACCCCCAACAACAGTGTGTCCCCCCCTCAGCCCATCCGCCAGCCTAGCTCAGAGGGCTACATGGTCATGTCTCCCAATAGCAGCAGCTCCACAGACCTGCATGGGCTGGGCATGTGGGATAGCAGGGCCAGCATGGAGAGCCGGGCCGCTAGTGACTACATGAACATCTCACCCGTCAGCAGCCGCTCTGCCTGCAGCACGCCTCCCTCCCACCCTGAGCAGCACCAACTGCAACCTAAAATGTTCAATTCCTACTTCTCCTTGCCACGAGCTTATCAACATACTCTCTATACTCGCTTTGAGGAGGACTTAAACCAAGGGAAAGGAAAAAAGGATAGCAGTGGCCACGATAGTGCTGGAAGGGGAGGGGGAGTGGGATACAACAAGAGAAACAAAATCACAGTGGGCTCTGCAGGAGGCTGTCAACTCTCCTTGTCTTCCTCTTCTTTCTCCTCCAGCTCAGCCAGCAGTGAAAGCCTGGAGGACAAGTCCATATCAGCAGGGAGAGGGTTAAGTTTATTAAGAACTGGAGCAGACTACAGGAGTGGGGGGACATGCACAAAAGATGGGCGTCACCAGCAAAAACGTGTATCAAGTAGTAAGAGCCCAAAGCAGCAAAGGAGGGGCCGCCCCCTGAGTGTGTCTGCAGACATGTCTAAGGCAAACACCTTGCCCAGGGCGAAGGAGAATCTAATGCCATCAGTGTCTCAGAACGTCGGTGAGTATGTCAGTATTGTGTTCAAGGAAGGCAGCGAGTACGGCAGAGGAAGGCGGCTGGGGTCCGAACATGGGCAGTCTGTGATCCATGGCACCCTCCGGCCCTTGCACCAACCAGTCCGCTGCCATGATAGCCCCGCTAACCTTCCCCGTAGCTTCTCTGCACCGTTGGCCACCTCTGCCGAATACGTCAGCATGGATTTAGGGAAGTCCCCAACCCCGCTGACTCCTGTTCGGTCCACATTCAGCACCCCACAGGGCCCACCAGCTGTTGCCCCTAAGGCCCGAGATGAACACAGTAGGTCCTCTCCTCTGGCAGCAGAGGGCAACACAGGGTACAGAACAAAAGTAACAATGGCCGCAGTGCCGACAGACGTCCCTACCCCATTTACAGACAACGCAGACAAGGCCTTCAACAAAGGTTCAGATCCCACGCCTCAGTGTTCCAGCATTGCAGCAAGGCCCTTATCTATGGAGCAAGAAGCAGTCTTAGGCTTTTCACCAGCCAAGTCCTTCTCCTCACCTGAGCGGAGCAGCAGACTGGTCCGAGGTGACCCGCAGGGACGGCGGAGCCACCGTTCAGCAGAGACATTTAATTCACCCCCCTCTCTACCACACCACCCATCCTCTTCTACCTCCCTCTTCCCGGAGGGCAGCCAGGCAGCGAGCCATCGGCATGGGTTGGACTGCTCACGGTGGGAGAATGGACAGGCGGCGCTGTCTGCCACACCGCCACCCCAAGCCTCTGCCTCATCTGCTGAACAAGGCCTTAACTACATTGACCTTGACTTGGCCGTTAAGGAGAGCCCTCAAGCTGGAGTGGAGCGTACCTCTACCACCTACAACATTGGAGGAGCCGGTTTGGGTAGCAGTGCTGGCTCCAGTCTCAACACGTATGCCAGTATTGATTTCTATAAGTCAGAAGAACTGAGAGCACACCAGAGCAGTCGGAAAGATAGTCAAGGTAAGGGCTACTGGGACTCTAAACCCATGTTATCTTAAAGGATGTATTCAACAAACGGGTATGTTCGTTATTTAAAGAAAAAAAATATTGATCATGACCCCTGTGATCTGGCTGAGGTATATTTTGAATTCCCAATTGTGGGATGGCAGCAAATCCCAAGAACAGACAGTAACCTGATTCTTTTCTTTTTTTAATGCATGGTGCACAGAGAAGTTTGCGCCATATAACAGAAGGTTACACTGTCTATGGGTGTCAGCTGCTTATTTTAAAATTCATCAACATAAATTAATGCAATATTTACACCAATACATTACATTAGCACAAAATATTTAAAAACTATGATATACAGTTTCTGATGTGAGTGTCTCTGAAAAAACATATTTCTGTACTTTAATTATGATCTGGAAGGGCACAATTTATAAAGGTTTCATGAGGGGGAATAACACCCATTCGTTATTAAGGCTAAATGATTTAAGGGTTTTAAGTGTCCTAATCTAATATGTCTCTCATTCACAGAACAAGCTTTACATACTCTGACTGTTTTACTTTCTGTAGTCTACAAATCAGTGTGTCTGGGGAAGAGCCTTGTTTTGCTTCTTTATTGTGTCTGGCAATAGCGTATTTTCTGTATTTATTTTCAGTTCATATGGAAGTTTTACTGTTCAGAAGTCCCAAGTTGTTGGGAGTGGTTTAGTGTGGCTCACATATACCAAGCCACAAGGACATGATGGTAACTACTCCATAGGTGGAGCAGTTGATAAACCTATTTAGGTTGGTCTGTTTAGAGGTGCAGGATGAACTTAACAATTATGAATAATTAATTATAAATAAGTCCGGGCAAAATGGGTGGACCAACATGCCAGCCAAATCTTTGTATAACCCTCAGTTAGGATGTTTTGTGTTGTTGTCCTTATCTATGATGCATGGTTCCTGGTCACATTTATCGAGCTGATGGTGACTGTTTTCTTTATGTGATGTGCATAATCTATAGACAAAACTAATGTCTGGATGGTATTCACTCCTTCCACTTTCGTCCTTTGCTGCTGTGTGCCTTAGCTTCATGTTGGCGGGCGGTGCTGTGCTTCCAGGCTGTGGGTTGTCTGTAGAGTCTCTTATTGTCACAAGTGGGTGTTCAGAGAGCAAAGCCAATTGATTTGTCTGCTGGTAATGAGCCATTTCACATAAATGGAGGTAGAGGGGGCAGAACATGGGCCAGGTGTTTATATTTATGTGTGGGTGTGCTATTGGCTGGAGGATTTCTCATGGCAGCTTTGAGGTTTCCTTCACATTGCACGGATGAAGATCACTTAGTGGTTGATGTTGTTGACTGGAGTACATTGAAGATTGAATTGTGCATTGATTGAAGTACATAGGAGACAGAGTGGTTTTTACAACTGAAAGTCGCGGGAGCCATAACGTTAAAATTTAAACATGGTTCTAAATATAAATAGGATTTTTCACATCAGAGGACCATATAGGTAAATGGAACGAACCGCTGGTGCATCTTATTCATTCAGAGCAGATACCTCATTTGCATGAGAGGCATTTAGTGCCATTCACTGACTACGTGTGCATGTATAATCATAATAATTGTCCTTACTTATTTCAATTGGGAATAATTTATTTATACACTTTACATCCATAGCAAAAGAAGGCTTTGTTAATATTCCACAAATTACTCTTTCATGTAATTGTGCATGCTGCGATTATTGATTGAATGTGCTTCTTCTCTTATAGGCTACAAAAAGCGTTTTATCTTTTCCCTCCTGTCATTAACTGCAGCCATATTCTAACCATGTAATTTTGCTCAAGACATGAAGGCTGGATATAAGGAAAGATAGCAGCCATAAACCCTAACAATTTATGCTATGTTTGGCAAGTGCTGCAATTTATGAAACCTCTGGTATGCAGGCTTATTCAGTATTCAGTGTAGTATGGTGTTTACATGCCCAAACAACGCTCTAATAATGCCACTAATATCACATCACTCCACCTGTCTTCATTACATTTTAAATTATTATTTCAAATATAATCTCAATCAAAGTAACATAATTGGTTTAAGGTGTTTACATGACCCACGTTTTAATTGCAATATTCTCATAATTGCATTATGATCAAAGTATAGGTGTGCATGTAAACGTAGCCCACGACTGTTCTGCTTTACCAGTGATGAAAGTCAGATTCATCAGTTTCCTGTCTATCACAGATTTGGAGCAGAGATGCAAAGTCCGATTCTTTGATGTAACTTGAATCTACCAGGCTGTCTGTAAATCGATTATAGTCGCTATTTGATCCACTTTCACCAATATGAGAAGCTGAGAATACCCCTACTCCAATATGATAAATGAAGAACTAGACTCAACCATGTGAACACAAGCCAAATAGCCTACAGGCCAATAACAGAGATGAGCTGAACATCCTGATCTTTCTTTGCCATTTCAAACAGGTGACGTCCAGTCTCAAACTGTAATGATGAATCTGCATCGAAAAAGTGGAATTAGTGTATCCTTAAGGGTTTATGGATAAACGTTTGTACATATTAACTATATGTCCAAATGTTGTTTGAGTTGAAGGAAGAGAGCGGCTTGATAGGCTCTATATGTTAGAGAGACTGTTCAGTAATGGGAGGGTCCCAGATTCAGTCGTCCCTTGTCCCTGTGCAAGACACTGAACCCCAGCCAGCTGACCTGGTGCTCAGGTGAAAAGATGAATTTCCCTTCAGGAATCAATAGAGTATCACAACAGTAGAGGACAGAATATACAGCTGAACTCATCTTAACTGAGGTGGTTAGATAAGGCTTTGTTTGAACTCACAGGAGTGTTTGTGTTTTGAGTGCTGTGGTGTACATTTCTATGATTGATGACCAAATGCATATCATTCAGTTTGAGACAGATAAAAGCACGTTCTGACAATGCTAAAACTGTCAGCAAAGGCAGAAGAAATTATGGTTTATTTTAAAATGTAATCTAACATTACATAAATTTACATTTATGTTTTTGTCATCCCCTGCCAACAATTCCCAAAGCAAATGAGCCTGTCACAATTCAATTCCTCATTTTCCTACTCCAACAAAACCAGAACCTCTCGTTCATGCAATTTGAATGAATACTAAGATTTTCCTATCATTTTCTAAGAAGTTTGACTGCTGCAATCTCTCTATTGTGGAGATCAGGGAATACAGTGCAGAACATTTCAACTGATACCATACAGAATGGCTTTTTTTCACAGTTTAAACACATCTAGAGTGTTGAGGTTGCAGACAGTGGGCAGACTCACAACTACTCAAACCACAGGTTGATTTATCATGTCTTTGTCTGAGCCTCTCTTGATGTAGAGAGACTGTTTGTGGCTGTTTGGTGAGGTGAGGCTTTTATAAGGTCTGTTCCTCCACAGACCACAAAAAAAAGAAAAAAAAATCATTGTAATTGCAAGCTGACGTTCATAACGCTCAGCTGTTTCTCCCAGTTTTTGTTGCTGTTCTATAGGGAGTTACAGGGGGCTGACATGATCCGAACTACAGCTGAACTGAGCGCCTCATTGTTTAGGTGGCGCACCAATGAGGCACTGTTGAAAATCTTATAATGGTCTGTGATTAGACTACTGCAAAGACAAGATACATGATATTGACATCTGCAAGTGCGTGCATGGAGACACCAAGGAATCAGAAAATCATTGTAGAGAGTTATCTTGCATCATGTGTTATTTATTCAAGCAGCAGGAACTGTAGATAAAACAAAAGCTATGTGCTGAGCAATATGCTTTGGGGAATATAGGTTCCACTCTGAACTGTCTCACTTATGTAAAATGGAGAAATGGATGGTCTTTACAGCTACAGTGTTTGCAGGCAGATTGACAACACAAATCAGTGGAAAGGTAAACAATAATGAATTAATTTTACTTAATTTCTTCAATGTTTATCTAGTATTCGTTCTCAAACTCCTAACCTCCTGCACAGAGTTTGCCAAAATAGTGCTTTTTATTGGGAAAGTACAATAGCATTTTTTTTTTATTTGTTGTGCAGAAAATGTATGATTTTAAATTCCAGCTTGCTTTTCACTCTTTTGTTTCAGATTGTTGATTTCCATCCTCATGTTGGAAGTGAGCGTGACACCGGTGCCGGCCCAACAGCTCCATACTCAGTCTGCAGGGGAACGGTGGGCAGCCCTCTCTGTCTCCTCTCCAGAACTGTAAACTGGGATCTGAACACTGAAACCATGGTTAACTCATTTCCATCCTCTCCATTGGTTGCTTCCAACCAAATGTGTGCCAAAAGTTCACAGGTTTCATCAAACAGGGTTCGTTGAAGTGGAAAAAGCCCTCCGGCCATTTAAAAGGGAATTTTCCTACCAACAAGTAGCCAATGACACGCACACGCACATGCACACGCACACACACACACACACACACACACACACACATACACATGCATGCACAGGGTAGGCAAAAGGTTTTGTTTTTTGCCTTGCTTTAAATCAAAATTATATTTGATCATCATGTAATTGAATATAGATAAAGGATGGCAATTTGATATGTGATCATATGAGTCCAGTCTCAAAGTTGATCCTGATCCGGTTGATTCCCTCGCAGTCTGTCCAGTCATCATTTAACTCAGAGGATCACAGTGCTCCAACAAATATGAATGCATTTGGTTTTTCTACAAGGTGTTTCGAGAATCCCACAAATGCCCAAAACTCCCATCTCTGAATCCAGCTGACTAAATTTGTCAAAACATGCTTGGTTGTGATTGGTGCATGTGGATACAAATCTATACAAATCTTTATTAAAAACATCTATACAATACTTACTGAAACCCCAAAACAACAAAATTGGGCTGTACAGTGGCATTTGGAGTGTTTAGTAATGTTTTTATATTGTCACATATGGAAGTTGAATGATGATCAAGCATCGTTTTGACTCAAAGTCAGACAGAAAAAGATACAGATTGGCAGAGGTTTCACACACTCATACACTTTGTCACTGTATACATATTTAGTTTAATATATGCAGTTGCTCAAAACAGCTTTTATACTTCTTGACCATATTTTCTTGTGCTACAAAAGGACTTGAAAATGTATTTTCTGAGATCTACACAAAGTACACTTTCTATCAAATTGGCAATGATTTTATAGGAACAAAATTCATATATATATATAACCCCCAAGTTGCATTTAAGCTTTTTCACACCATGGAATTTTTTGAGTGTGAACAGCCCACACAGCTTATGCAATCTTTGTGAAATCCATAGGAGTTTGAACTGCAGTCAATGGGGCATCATCTGATTATATTTGCATTTGTCTGTTCACATTTTCAGATTGCAGTTAACATCACACTGATACACTTCTGTTCAGACTTCGTCTTTATGTTGTAGCGGAGGGCTGAGAACAATATTTTCCTATTCATCCTGTCAAAAATATAAAAGGCCATTTTCACACAGGACTACATGGAATTAAGATTTATCCCTAAACTTCTGTTAGAGACAAGCATTCACATGGGGTACGTTTCTACCCCAGATTTGATAGTAGACAAACTAAACATGTCCTGTCATGTCTTATGGCTGATATATTCAAAAGGCATGTGTCAGTGTGAAGGTCCCTTCAGTGCATCTTAATGGTATTTTAGGATATTTGGCAGATTCTCCATCAGAATAGTCACTCATAGTGTGGACTACATGGCTCACTTATACAGTAGACTGTGTTCAAGGTTTCAAAGAAAAGATAAATCATCACCCTCCTGCTTCTATGTGTAAAATCACAGTGGGGATGCTTTCTCCTTTATTCTTTCTCCACTGCCTTCCATTATAAAATTAGACAAAAGAAAGTGCGCTGACAGTTCAGAGCCTTCTGCATCCCAGAATCCAAGCAACTACATTTACATGCATGCTAATAATTCAATCTTAAAGCAATTATGAGAATACTGCAGTAAAGACTTAATACTTTCATTAGTGTGCTGCAGCTGAAACATGAAGTACTGTGATATTAGTTTGATTATTTTAGGGCTGTTTGTACATGTAAACTCTGTACTTCAAGCTGACTCTTACCCTACATACCTTCAGTTAGTATTTCTTTTTCTACAGAAACTGTAGAAATTTACTGTTTACATCCAACCTTCATGCCTCAAGCCTCAGTTCAATGGGAAATATGGGGAAACTATGGGAAAGTCACATGTGAAGTCACATGGAAGCAGCAGAAATAAAATGGTAGCAACATGACGGCAGTTTGTGACAGGAGGGAAATGACTGATGTCGTTGTATCCTGCAGTGTAGGAGGCACAAAACAATTCATTTATTCACTAACCGCAGTACGCAAGACTGCATGAGAATGGCCAGATTAACAGAGCATTCTTCTGCTGTGCATGTAAACAGCTTAATCAAATAATTCTCATAATCAAAGTAAAGGCAATAATTAGATTGTATGTATGTAAATGTATTCATTGAGATGTACTGAAGGGACCTGATAGCAGACTGTTAGCAAGAGGAGTAGAATAGAGCAGTTTGGAAAATAAAATGCTTAAACAGCTCTTAAACAGCCCAACTACAACCTAAATGTGAAATCATAACGACATCTAATATGAAATCCTGAACACATATTTGCTAGTGAGGTAATATAGCACAAGGTGGTGAATGCATTACTAGATTTTTGTTCATATTTTCTGCATTTGAAGTTCATATGTTGATTAGATCAATTAGATCTCACATAAATGCATTTTGAGCCAATTTGTAGCGCAACTTAATATGCAAAAAGTCAAAGTTCGAATACTTTTTTGAGCAACTGTGCTTTTATATTATACCTGTATATTATACTATAGTATATACTATAGTATACAAGTAGAACTACATAAACTATAGTACACACTGTAGTTTGTTTTTCCTCATTTGCATAACAGTAAACATAATTGTGATATAAATGTGACACATTACAATGGTATATAAGAAAAGATATACAATATACATATGATGATTAATACTATATAGCCTAGATATCTATATACTCTTTTATAAAGTGCCTCATTTTTGATTGTAGCTGTTTTTACACAGGTAATCTTGAAATGGTCCGTGAAAATGGGAAAAAAAAGAAGTATTGTTTCTCTCTTGAATCAAAATTGTGAATATGTTGAAATTTACAGAAGACAGACTGGAAACTTATATTGCTATTAGTAAACCATAATCAAATTGCCTTACTATGTTTGCCAGAAACATTAAAAGAATTCCTCATTTTACTTTATGCTGTGCCTAACACTTCAGCCACAATGTAAGCACTCCTTTGCTCTTCTATTTGGCTTCATCTAGCTGAAGTTCGGCCGCAAAAAAAAACAAAAACAGACCTGTAACATCTCTCTCTCTCTGTCTGTATCTCTCTCTCTCTCTCTGTAGTTTCACACTGTGGGACGTATCCACTTCAGACCTCGACTGTCAATTTTTTCCTGTTTGTCCACTGCTGATCACTTGTTTAGTGTGAAGCTAACAGCCTGTTGCAGTTGGGCTGCTGTCCAGCTCTTGAACAAGTGTTTGCTGGTGGACAAATGTCGATGTGTTGCAGCAGTTAGCTTGTACTGCTGTTAGTGAATTAAAGCAAAGGCAATGTCATTGCATTTTTAGTTGTACATCCTGACTTCAGTTACATTACACATCGTGCACATTCACATTAAAGATTTAACCCTATTTTTTACTACTTTATAAAATTTTCACACAAAGAACAAATGACGAACAAAGTTGCCAGTCATCACCTTGTATATAAAATGATAAAATCTCTAAAAATAGAAGTAGTCACATCTTTTCAATTCAAATTTCACAGGTCCATGTACAAAAGAGGGGGAATATACAGTGATATGCATCCAGAATAAATATGTAAATTATTAATAAATAAATAAGCTAAGAACTAAACAAATAAAAAATGTATATTTATATAAAAAAGCTATAAAAAAAAAGACAAAGTATAATAATAATAAAAATAATAATCATTAGTATCCAGTCCTCTTATGGCTGGTTAACCTGATGTGAAAACTCGAGAGGATAACTTCTCTGAATGCACGCGCACACACACACACACACACACACACACACACAGACAGATAGCGTCCATCCAGAGCGAGCAGGCCAGTGAATGAGTCTTGTGTAAAATGTGTAATGTGCACATCATGTGTAAAAGCTAGTGGCTCGGTCTGGATGGCACGTGATCTGCATGCATCCAGGAGCCCAGTTCACTCAGCATAATCTGTGACTGAGCTTTGCTGTAACAACACAGACTAAACGATCCCTCACAGTATCATTATAGGAGCTGGGAACTCCAATATTTTTGCTATATTACATCTAAAACAGTATTATATTTGAGTAGAACATTTTATCTCATTATCCAGAATTGCAAACAGTATTTGAAAGTAAGACCCTGGACAGAAAATGAAATAAAATATATAATAATATAATATCTGCATTATGTGCGTCTAATTTTCTGTGCTTTATATATGTTGAAACTGGATTCTTAAACTGGATTCTCAACATGAACATGAACGGAGCTGAAGAAAAGCTTCTGTAGAAGTATTTGTGCTAAAAAACTATATTAACATTGCTTGTATATTATCATCGTAATTATCCAGTTGTCTGGATGTGGATACAGATCCCAGCAGGTGTGAATAAGCCTTCTCGCTTTTACTCTCTCTCTCTCTCTCTCTCTCTTCTTCTCTCTCTTCCACTTACATGTGACTTGGTCTCAACTGTAAGACAGTGCCATTCCTGCCCACAACCCCACGCGTTAACTTTCCATTAATAACATTTTGCTGCTGTGAAATAAATTGCCAAAAAGTATATTTTAAGTCCTACACCATTTCAACGGTCTGCTAAAAAGATAAGTAGCAAAGAGTAGAGCAGCCAAATCAGCCACAGGTCTGATTTGCAAAAAGCTATGAGGCTTTTTCACTTGAAATGGGTTAGGCACTGGGCCGAATCGATGGTTGAACAGGGGAAAAAAAGATTCAATGGAGTCAAATTTTTTTAGCAAACACTGTTTTCCCTGAGGTAGTGTGACTTGTAGTTTATGACTTGTTGCGTACTGTATCCAGAGCCACTGATGGAGCGTTCGGCCAGCTTGTGATGTGAGCGCCAAACTCCTTCCAGTCAGAGGCCCTGACTATGTTTATACAGGGTACAAACTAGGCTTTCTTGATGTATTTTTGACACTGGTAGGATTTCCCACTTTTAGATTTCATTTTTATGTATGTTTTTCACAGGGCTCGTGTATACTAACCAAATAATTTTAACCCCTTTTCAGATACTATTATAAGCTTACAGTTACACAAATATACAGACTTTGGCGTTTTCATTCTAGTTGAACGGTATACTGTGTTAATGACAGATGTTTAATACAGAGAGGTAAAAGAAGATATTTACAGACTGAATTCTTCACCTTTTTCCACCTGGCAGGTTACTGATATTCACTCTGCTCAGTTCATATTATACTCCAGTATTGTACTACAGTTTATTGACACAGATTTACAAATCTAAACCCAACCCCCGACTTGCATCTGAAAGGACACTCAAGTGCCTGGCTGTGATTATCGGTGTCTGATTATTACTCAATTAGTTATATTCAGTCACTCTCAATTATATCAACGCATAGAAAGAAGTCCAAACCAGCTCCTGGAAAAACCAAGTCTTCCATGCATTATGTTAGTGTTCAGTTGGAGATGTGCACAACGCTCAGCCAACATTTCCTCCATGCAGGACTTGTTTCTGAAGGCCATGTTGAGCTCAGAGCTGCAGACTTAAGACCTGTGAGCATACAGGACTGGGGACCCCCGAACCTGAATAGATGGACAAAGCAGTGTTTTAGCAGCACTGCTTTAGACATCTTGGTTTTGAAAATCTGGTTTCATTTTATGTTTTTATTTGAATCTAATCACATCCATTCATTTGACTTTACTGGACTTGTTTACATTTATTTCATTACACTGGTAATTGTCATACAGTATATCTGTCACTGTTTTTTTTTTACTTCTGGATTTAATTCTACAAAACAAAAAATGTAAATGAATTGAGTGTAGCCCATTACTGCCAACAGTTTGTGGTCATTACAGAAAACTTTATTGCCAAACTCTTGTATAACAAATACATCCAACTACATGGACTAGTTACACTTTTATAACAAATGGTACACTTGTGTTACGCTTTTGTTGAAGTCTTGAAGTGATCTTTTATAATCTCTTTGTTATTCCTTTAGAGTTACTATTCTAATTGGGGATTACTGAGATTCTCTTACCTCATAATCTCAAATCCAAGCAGACATAACAGTTGGTAGTAAAACCCCTTGGAGAGTCTGAGAAGGGTTCAACATATTACTGACTTCAGATACTAGAAAAGTATAAATAAAAGCTTTGGATTTGGGTAGATATCATTTAAATGTATTGTTTTTATCAAAGCTACTTTAACAGCCTTAGGCTCTCTTCTATATTAGCGCTCTCATGACATACCGCAGTTGTATGAAAACGCTTCGCATTTATGAATCATCAGAATTCTGTCAAGTCTGAAGATTTTCAGTTTGGTGAAACGCAGAGACTTGATGGTGTCGTCTCTTGGGAATATTTCGAAACAACGTGTTGTTGACCTGAGGCTTTGTAAATCACTCACCTGCCTCTAATTGTGGAAATGATACTGTATGTACAATCAGGATAGTGATTATGATTACAATGGAAAGAGCATTGTATTTATTTTAAAGCTATTGATAATACTTTGATAATGATGTATAATGTAAAAAGAATGAACAGGAGCTATAGGTATGTAAAGTATACTGTGTATAAAGGAGTTTGCTCCGGGGGAGGGACGGGCATGGGGTTCATTCTGTTCATGGCAAATTGTTCAAAACAGAATATTGATGATTCTTGTCTGTGATGTAGACAACGTCTATGTTTTTTTTGATAAAAGGCAAAATGATATGAAAATAGCAAAACTGCGTGTGTGTGTGTTTTCTTTAATAATATTTCTGTTAAATTGAACATAGAACTTGATCAAGTGTTGCAACATGTAATCAAATCAGTCTAGACTGTTGTAAGCCGTCACTGATCTGACTTTTTAAGGATAAGCCTGTGGGCAGAGGGCACGTGTGTTTAATCCCAGCATGCTCCTCTGTTTAAACATATGGTATTTTGGTGGCACTTCAGTTTAGGGTGGAATAACAACAGTGTGACATTTGTTGTTACTGTGCTGTTTGGCTGCCAGTGATTTCCATTAAATCACCAGTTGATCCATAATTACTAAAAAAGGAGTAAAGGTGATGATCAAAATACACAGGGAGGGAAGTACCTGCAGACCCATCACTCTTTCTCGTGAAGTCATTGCATTTTACAGCTAAACTATGAAATAAAAGTAAGGGAACGTGTTTATTCTAAAGCACAACATTCAACCCTTTTATATGCTTTTCCATGCGTTTTGCCTCATTAAAACAATTACTGGAGACACATACACAGACAAACCAGAATTGTTTCCAACATATTGATAATAAAAATTTGTCTTATGAACTGCAGTAGCTCATCAAACATATCAGCAATCACAAATACCCCAGAATACTTAGTGAAAAACACTAAGTATTCTGGGGCTGGGGAAAGATGAAACAACTATTTGGTAAGTCCCTGGGTGATGTGGCAGTCTAGTATGTTGGCTAGTATGTAGACGACAAGACAAATACTTGTTGGTTTTATGAAACTTACTGCAGGGTTTCATGTACACAGCTTGATGGCTCATTGTGTTTAAACAGCCAGAACAGAGTTGTTATATAAAGAAGTAGTAAGTCGATAGAGATGAACAGGTGAGACACTCAACAGTCTTTCATTTGAAAGGTAAAAAAGTGATATTTTGGTTGTTAGGACCTTCATCAGCCACATCTTTCACTGTACATGGAATGGTTAATCGTCTCCTTGTTTTTGTAATTTTCAATTTATTAGTTCCTCCTAGGAAATGCAGCATAACATTATTGAATTTAATGTAATTGTTAAAATGAGGAGTGATATGGTTGCTATGTTTAATTTGAATCCACCTGATGCCTCCTGCTACCAGTTTCATGAAAAGTGAATGCAGGGTGTTAACTTCTATTTGACAAATGTTATTTGAAAGAATCTTTGGGAAAGGAAACTGAAACCGTATTACACTAGTAGCTAACAAGCATGTCAGGTTTCAGGAGTGATTTATGTTACGGTAAATGCACATTCACTCAGAAATATGTACATTTATCAACTCCCAGACTTCCCAGCTGTGATAGTACGATAAGTTCTGAGTCTCTTCTATACTCATACAAATTCTGATTATTAGCCTAGTTGTTGAAAAAATACATCTCACCTCCACTTGCTGGCGAATTGTTCATGTTTATTACCTACCCTGTGAGAAGGTGTGGTCAAAAGACATATTGTAGATGCTTATGAGTTGGGATAGACTGATTTGAAAGAATATGGAAGACTGTAGTGGTTGACACATCTAAATCCAAATTACCCACAGATAGACAGATATCCCCACCACTTCTCTCTCTTCATTTGTAAAGATGCTTTATGAAATTCATTCTCTCTCCAATTTGTGTTCTTTGCTTAGATGTCCAAGTAAGCCTATTCATGCAGATACATTGGAAATGCAGGGAAGTGGTGTATATTTGGAATAATGTGTGCTCTACACAGTTTGATGCTCTAGAGGTTGAAATAGGCTACCTTACCCTCCCACATTGTTCCTTTATAAACTTTGAATATAACACAATTTTAAAATTGTATTTTACTATCAAGTTGCTGATGCTAAGTTAAAGTATAGACTATTGCACAGCAATAATGGGATTTGGTCATGAACACACGCGACCAGCAGGGGCGCTAGCTGTCGCTCTCCCTCCTAAAAACAATATGAACGCGGAAGCTTTAACACGTATGCGGTTTGTTATCAAAGATCTTAAATTGATTTGATGGGTCACTCAAGAGCGAAAAACCCACATTATGCACGCGCTCTCCTCCTGCAATTTTGCATCACATAGATGGAATAAACATAGCAACACATCAACACTTAGCCTAAGTGTTAACTCTGGCACTCTTCTTGAAGAGTGAAGCAATTACATTTTTGACAGCTAATGACAGCTATTCCTAGTAAAAAAGAAATACTTGGGAGTGTTGGAAATCATTACATTTTTGTAGCTAGTTAGAATTTGCCCAACATAACAAGGAAGTTTAAAACATAGGCTATTTGAAAGTTATCTTGCTTTTTTCCTGAAAAGGTTATCCCAGTCACTTCCAGTGGTGGAAGAAGATCTGAGATCTTTTACTTAAGTAAAAGTAGCAATACAACAATGTAAAGATACTCCATTACAAGTAAAAGTCCTGCATTCAAAATCTTACTTAAGTAAAAGTACATAAGTATTGGCAGCAAAATGTACTTAGAGTATCAAAGTAAACGTACTCATTATGCAAACTGTCCCCATTTAGAGAGTTATATTTTTCATAAATTATTGGAATATTAATACTGATTTATTGACATACATGTACATGTAAGCAGCATTTTAAAGTTGTCAACGTGAAGCTAGTCTTAACAATTTGGCTATACTTTTGGGTAGTCTAATCTATAACAATGCTATTTTATAGTTATTTTATAAAGATGATCAAATGTTTTAAATATAAAATATTGATCTGAAAAGTAACTAGTAACTATAGCTGTGAAATAAAGTAAAGTACAAGTACCTCAAAACTGTACTTAAGTACAGTACTTGAGTAAATGTACTTAGTTACTTTCCACCACTGGTCACTTCTAGCCTATATTACTATCTATATTGTAGGTATCAGAAAAAATAATTCCAGAATTTATTCAAGACAATAAAAAATAAGAAAGAACCACATGCTCTCTCTGTTGGTATGGTAAAAGACAAAGACAGCACTTCCATCTTTAAATTTAGAGATAGTTTTGAATTTGAGGGATATAACACTGGGTAGAATTTCCCATTATATTCCAAGTGTAGGTATTTTAATGCAACAATATGCAACTTTTTGAGTTTGAGTGGGAAGTCCTATTGCTAGTCCTGCCCTCCTCCAGCAATTAAAAATAAGCAATGCTGATGTTCACCATGTTTTTCAATGAGTCTGGTCCACATGCTTAGCTTCACCGTTCTTTTGTTTTTTATTGCGTTCTGAGATTGTTTGTGTTGCTGTAACTTCCCAGGCTGTGGCAACTAGCCTCACCTTGATAGCTACAACCCAACTCACTGCTGGCCACACCCGTAAAACACACACCCACAGCAAATGGTACATGTGGTATGCCCCAAAATGTCCCAAACATTATTGAAAAGCCAAACGGGGTATCTAGCCATGTACACACAGGGTCACAGATACAAACAGGCTGATAATATACATCCTATTCATTTATTGTCATATCAATGTTAAAAAGTAGCATATTGTAGCTTTAACTGAATTTAGTGTGCATACTGAATTCTGGTACGCGATGACGTTTGCGGTACCCAGAAATAAGGGCAGAGTGAGAGATCTCTCATTTTCCTCCTCTCTGTAGTTATACAGCTCTCATACAACAACCTCCAGTCTCTCTTCTTCACCACAACACACTATCACCGAGTGACTACCGATCCATTCATTGACTACCGTTAGCACAAGAGTGGATGTTGAAAATGAGATAACACTCTTCTGGTAAACTTTGGATGATTGATCCGGTCGTGTAGCATGCAATCACCCGAGGACGATGTTAGCTTCAGTCTGCAGCCGACTTGGTTAACGTTGTGTCAAGAAGCCACTGCCAGCACTGGGACCTTGATGTCCTAACTTCATCTCTTCCCTCTCGTGTAGGGTTTGTATTTTGAGACAACTGCTTTTTTAATCTGTTTATACCATGCTAATATGCATGTATCAACAATAGGAATAGTAAAGTTAACGTTTGCTAGCTTAACAAAACAAGGATGTTTGTCAGCTAACGTATGTGAATGAGTGTAACTTTGGTACATACCTGTTAGCTTAAAGCCTTTAGGGAACGGTTACCTTGGCATTTTTAATTTGTTTTTGTCAAGTCACAATGGAGATAAAACTTTACATCTGTCTTCTGCCAGTTTGCTGTTCAAATGATGTTTCTCTGGGACAGGTAAAGAAAGTCATATGCCTCCCTCTGGTGGTCGGTTTTAAAGCTCAGTGAGAAAGGCCTGTCCTCCCCACAGGGGAATTTGATATAAAATATTAGTTACAGAGTAACGTTACAGTTATTTATACACGACAGTGATTTTATTTCCATATAAAAAACAGTCTTACTTTGTTGTAAGTAATTACTGCTGATAAAGATGAAATTGAGGCAAGGTTTTATTGCAGTGAACTTGCTCTGATGCCTCTGGTGAAATGCTTACATACAGGTTGTGTGTCTCAGGGGACTATCTATGCAAACAAACAGATGTCCTAATTATATTTTGAGTAGTTCAGTTTCACTACATACCACAATAACTGTTCTGTTTTAGCAAACTAGCTGGCACGAGTTACTGTTAGCTAAAAACATTGAACATTTAAACTACAATCCATGTGAAATATGTTTTATATTTTGACGAAGATGTGCACAGAATATCCAAAACAAAGAAGGTGGGATGTTGTTGTTGGGATGGTGAAGTTGGCCTGCATATTGCTATCTGCATATTGATTGAAGTGTTGTATGCAGCTTGCTTACTTGTAACAATAAATTTGACTAACAGTGTAATTTTAATATTTTGTGAATTAATAAAATGGGGAATTCTTACTAGATGTTTTACTGTCCTTAGTAGCAAAAACTCAAAGCTGTGAGCAGTTCAGTGACTTTACTCTGTTTTAATACCACAAGTGAGAACTAATTTTACAGTAAATTCCATTTCTGGAATATTTTGGACATGATTTTGCCATGCCACTTCATACCTGCCTATGAGCCTCTGAGCAAAGTGTTGGGGAAACAACACTGTCTGTCTTGTTACATTTCAGTATGTCCCACTAGATGTAAGAACTTCCCTATTTGCAGCTGTTTCAGGAGCTGTTGTAGCTAGCCGACACAAGAAAAACCTATTGTAGCAGCTTCTGGGACACCATGGCCCCCCACCCAGTGGTCCAAGCCATCATCGACCTTTCTGCTGGAGCCATAGGTAACTACAGCGCTCTGTCTCAACATCATCAAACAAACACTATGAATGTTACATGTGGTCCATATCTTTGAAATGTCACCCACTCACTTTTCTTCCATCGCTTGGCCAAATGACTTGCTACGTTAGCTGTGGCTATGTTCAGAGACCTTGTC
Source organism: Centroberyx affinis (assembly GCF_046629955.1). Lineage (NCBI taxonomy): Eukaryota > Metazoa > Chordata > Actinopteri > Beryciformes > Berycidae > Centroberyx > Centroberyx affinis. Next base: position 798,373 of record NW_027280828.1, read on the forward strand.
TGACCTAGCAGCATTTTGATGACTCCTGTCTTTTTCCGGCTCGTCTCTCTCTGTGTTTCCATTGAGTGTGTACACTACTCCATGGTATACAAGCCTCTGCAAAGCCCTCTGATCCTTATCTCTCTTGACAGCCCATAGGGTGTGTAAGTCTGCTTGTGTCATCATCATAGATTTCCCTGTGTAATGGCCATAACTATTTCTTTTAAGCACTGTCAGTACATGTATAGATCAGCGCTGTTTCTCACAGTTTCCCCCTCTGTATTTCTCCTATAGGAGGAACTGCGTGTGTCTTGAGTGGGCAGCCTCTGGACACGGCGAAAGTGAAGATGCAGACCTTTCCTACGCTGTACCGGGGCTTCGTCCACTGTGTCTCGTCCACCTACAGACAGGTGGGCCTGCGCGGTCTGTACCAGGGCACCACGCCGGCGCTGATGGCCAACATCGCCGAGAACTCTGTGCTCTTCATGAGCTACGGCTTCTGCCAGCAGGTCATCCGCCTCATGGCGGGACTACACAATGAAGCGGTGCTGAGGTAGGGTGATGCCTGAGAAGTTGTCCCTCCTGTTAATGCGAAGTGACCTATGTAATTGTCCTTAAAACACATGTAAGATCTCCCACTGTCTCTTGTGTATCCTTCCCTCTCTCTTAGCGACATGCAGAAAGCCTGCGCTGGCTCGGTGGCGTCCATCTTCTCCTCGCTCGTCCTCTGCCCCACTGAGCTTGTGAAGTGCCGTCTCCAAGCCATGTATGAAATGGAAGCGTCAGGCAAGATCGCCAACGGCCAAAAGTAAGTGGTTTTTATTGTTAAATTTTGTTAGATATTGTATAGATCTTTTATTCTTGCAGTACTGTTTCAAGAACTTATATTGACTAACGTAATAGTTTTAGCATTGTTGAAAAATGGAAAAATGACTGGGTTTGCCCTATTAATTGATTGTAAGGCTGCATGCCTTACAATCAATTAATATGACTATTTTAACATTATTTCAGATGAAATGACTGTGTAATGATTATGTGTAATTATGTGTGATTATGTGGCTTGCCTCCATGCAAACTACACAAGGTGATGCAACCAACTGCAGCAAGCAAAACTCAAGTTTGGAAAAGACAAACTTTTAACTAACTTTTTTTAACATTAGTCTGCATGTAAACATAGTCTGTGTGAGCTAACCAAGCCAGATTCCCTCTGCTGTGTCTGCAGCACGGTGTGGTCGGTGGTGAAGACGGTGATGAGGAACGACGGACCCCTGGGCTTCTTCCAGGGCCTGACCACCACCATCGCCAGAGAGGTTCCTGGCTACTTCTGCTTCTTTGGTGCCTATGAGCTCTGCCGCTCCACCTTTGCAGACTATATGAAATGTGACAAAGACGACATAGGTACCGGCAAAATATTCCTTCTGCCTTCCACGCTGGGCAGCCTTGTTTTTCTGTTAGTGGTTGTGGAGTTTTAAATGTTGAGATTAGTGGTTAAATGGGTGGATATCTGCAAATTGTGGCGCAGCCAGCAAACTGCTGTAGCACACACTGTCACATACTGCAAGCCAGTCTCCCTCTGTTTTGTCTGCTCTGTCTGTGTTTGGTAGCTTAAAGGACAAAACACCCTAAAACTCTTAAAGATTTTTTAAAATTCCTGGGCCATTTTGTTGTTTGGTGGTGTATTTTTCTTATTCCCGTAGATAGTGGCCAAACGCAGACGATGTGACGTCACATTGAGATGTTTACTGAGCGGCTAAAATGTCGTTAAAATGCAGCCGCAAGACATGTTGTGTCTTGAGTAAGGGGCGCGACTCACTTTTCCTTGACTTGTAAAACTCGCTCTCTATGGCCAACAGCTGAATACAACAAGTTCAGGCACATTCTCTGCAGGTTGTCCAAAGGCACTCTGGGAAATGTAGGAAATGACTAACTGAACTAGAAGTAGACAAGGCAGGTTAAATGAAAGTGGATACACCAAAAAAGCAAATTACAACAGTTGATCCCAAAATAACTGCTGGAATGTGTTGGACATCACAGACCGATGATATATAACTCTGTAAGACGATCTGAGGGTGGAATTTTCCTTTAAAATGTTTATTACTGCAATTAGTGACTAATGCAGACTGTTGAACTTTGACATATGATGCAGCAAGTATGAGCCGGAGATATTTTATTGTATAGCTTGATTGCTATATTTAACAAGCAGTACTAATTAACTTTGAATTGCTCATGTCAAACTCAGTTGGATATATTATGTGTCATGCTGTGCACTTTGCTTGGCCGACCTAAAGATACAGTTTTATTATTAATGTAAAATAATGAATTCTTCTTCATTTATTTGCACCTCTGAGCTCACAAACCAAATAACGAAGGATTTACATATTTACATACAACTAACAAATTATAACAAGTTTGTTTGTGTCTAATGGGTTCTGCTGTATATATTGTAGGTGTGGCTCCAATCGTGTTCAGTGGGGGTTTTGGAGGGGCATGCCTGTGGCTGGTGGTCTATCCCATGGACTGTGTCAAGTCTCGGATCCAGGTCATGTCCATGACGGGCAAACAGGCAGGATTCTTCAAAACCTTCATGACCATCGCACGCACTGAAGGTAGGCAAAGAACGAGTTTGATGTTTTTAGTCTTAACAGGCATGTTTTATGTTCAAATTTGCTTGTCAAAACATTCTGGGTGAAGATGAAGCCGGAGGTCTGCAGAACAAGTCCATCAAGTGGATTTTCCTGCTGAGAACTGAAAGCTGTCATTAACCGTCAGTGTGTAAGCTCTCCTATCTCTTGTTGTGTTTCTGTGTGTAGGCGTGAGGGCGCTCTACTCCGGTCTCACCCCCACCATGGTCCGCACCTTCCCGGCTAACGGAGCACTGTTCCTGGGTTACGAAGCCAGCCGGAAGTTCATGATGAAGCAGTTCGACAGCTAACCGGGCCTGTATGCATAAAACACCTTAGAGAGGGAGTGCTGATGTGTGAACGGTTAACCCTAATCAGAGTGAAGTTTTATAGCCATATAACCTCATCAGTCCTCCAGTTTTTCAAGCTTGATGTGTTTTTGGGCCCAAGTCTCTGCCATTTCATGCTCTTGTTTAACCTACTTGAAACTGCCACACTCCATCTCTTCTGAGCCCAACAAAAACTCCATCTGACACAGCGTTTACGTATTTTGTTTGTGTTCAACAAGTTAATTCCCAAAAAGCTAAAGATTTGCTGACATATATGACAATAATATATGTGCAGCACAGTATTAAGCAACCTTTGCCAGTATCTGTAACACTGAAGAATTGTCAACACTCCAGTTTATTGTTATTTTGTGTCTACCTCAATGAAGTTATATCCGCACAGACAACCTTTTCTCCCCAGGCTGTTGGAGAGAATATTCTTTACTTGCTCTTTGTGTGGCCATTTTTAATACACACAATCTTACAACCTTACTAAAAATCCATATGCATTTGATTTAATTCATTTGAATTTTTAAAAACATGTGTTTATTCATTCAAGTTGCCTAAAATGTGTTAATGATGGAATGGTTTACAAGACTGACAGTTCAGTGTGTACCTCAGTTTGGGATCATATCTTCGGTTATTTAGGTACAATGGGAAAATGCCACTAAATTTGCCAAAATTTTGCAATTACAACACTTTTTCAAATAGCCTTAGTTGAAGCATTATAACATAAAAATGATATAACACACTTACTTGAGTGACCTCAAGCTGAAGTTAAAAATTCCACCATCTGATTAAAGTGGATACAGACAACTTTTCAACTTTCCCCCCGTCATCCCCCCCTAGCGTTTCCAAGTGGTATTGTTGTTTGTGCTGCTGTCGCAAAGACAACCGGATCGCTTTCCATTCCATTCCATCTGTCTGCTTATCAACTCCTTGATCATAACACAATATAGTAACTTTCACCACTGCTCATTTTAGAAAGGCCACTGCAAGAAAACGTGTTCTTTGTTTAGATTATCAAATGGACAATGGATCATTTGTTTGTTTCTGGCTTCTAGCGTTAGCAACATGGCTAACATTGCTAACGCTAGCAGCCAGAAACAAACATAGTTACCTCCGCCAAGGAGGTTATGTTTTCGGTGCCGTTTGTTTGTTTGTTTGTCAGCAGGATTACGGAAAAACTACGGCCGATTTTCATGAAACGTCATGGAAGGGTGTAGCATGGGCCAAGGAAGAACCGACTAAATTTGCATATCATAGCAGACTGGACTATTGGCCTTGGCGGAGGTCTGCGCTCTCCAAGTGCCCTTCTAGTTAGATGTTTGTTTATTTTGTTCCAATTGCTGTTCCAATTGCTTTTGGTTGCACAATTGATGACGCACTTCCTTTGTGCCGTAAATGGAGCCTTCATTCTCCCGGGAGACCGTACCCGGTGCCAGACAGAATTGCATAGTGAAAGTGAGGCTTATAGGGAACCAATCTAAACGCCGATGGTTTCATTATTCTATAGCCATTACACTGTGCAATCAACATTTACTTCATAATGATAAGTTAAAGCCAAAAAGTTGTCTATAGGGTCTTTAACTTGCAAAAAGTGTTAAGGGGAATGTTACATTATTTCCTGTCTGTAGTCCTTGGAAGGGAGTTTCGCTGATATTACTGCTCCACTCTTGTGTGACGACTTGCAGTAAAAAAAAATGTATACATTCATCAGTTTAAGTGGTTTGCATTTGTTCACAGAAATTTATGAAGATTGAGGTGGCTTTTCTGTATCACTCTGGCTATAACTGCATGTGCCATAAAGCTGAGCCATCATAGAAATATGATGTTCAGTAGAATCTCCAGCAGTTAATGCTCATTTAGCATTAAAATTTCATTTGTTATGAAAGTAAAAACAGCCACAGCCAGCAAGTGGTTTAACTTGTAGCCTGTAGTTTTTCCATCTCACTGACCAAATCACCAGCCGTGACTAAATAGAAAGTCATCCTGTTCTCATGTGCGTCCCAAACTGAGGGTGTCGCACTGAACAAGGTGTTTTTGTTTGTTTTTCTCTGACATGTACTGTTCCACTCTGTTTATTATGAAGCCTCCACCCTTTTAGGACTCAATACTTGCCTTTTAAATCACTACTTTTTGCCTTTTGTTGTGTAACCCATGTTATGTACAAGACCATGAGAAAATATCAACTGCCTCATCAAAGTTGCCATTTGCACACTGCGTTTAACATGCAGGTTTTATTCCACTGCTGAACAGTTGGCAATGCAATTTTTTTTTGTCAAATTCCTATAATTGAGTATTTTATTAAGGCAATGTCAACAAACTGAGATATGTCACTAAAACATTTGTAGATATCAATCCTTATACAGTATGGGATGATATTTTTTTGTAATTATATGATCTACATTAAATGTGTAATTAGAGGTGAACCGTCTCTTGTATTTTATTTTATTTTATTAGTTATTAGAGGGTAACCGTGTGATTTATTGTTTTGACTATAAGTACAGTTTGTCAAAAGTTCAGTTTAATTTTGAATTGAATGTCATGTCACACAATAGAACAGTAGCACCTGTGTCAGTTGGCAATATTTTAAACAAAATTCGAGTTGAATGAGGAATTTGACTTGATTTCTTATACTGTGCCTATTTCTCAACATACATTAATACAAGGCATACAAGGCCTTTAAGTCACTACATGTCCAGCTTTCTGTGTTGGTTAATATAAGGAATTGTGCTGCACCATGGAATACACAGAAAGTATATATCTGTGGTCACACGGTGATGGCAGCAATCAGGAATCGGATGTTTTCTGCAGATGCAACATCAGGCAGGAACACTTCTCTCAGCCTTCCACCAGGGAGCGCCAGTCAGGGAGTCATCATTGGTTATGGGTGTTGTATGGAGTGTGGATGATGAGCCACCTACCGACCAGGACCTTACAGGACCTGCAGGTTAAGACCAGAGAGGGATGCTGTCGTTAAGAACTATCTGAGATTCAGATGTCCTAGCAACATAGAAAACAACATGACGGCATTGAAGGATTTTCTTTCTACCCATTTCCCTCTAACATCCGCTTCTTTGAGATTTCCCCTCCTCACCCCTTTGTTGCTGCAGGTTCCACACAGGCAGCCAAACAGGCCATTGACCATCTGAATGGCACAGAACACCAGCTGCAGGCCGCTCGTCACCAGCAGGGTGGAGAACAAGCCAACGTTGAACTCCACCACGTTCTTGGGCTCCCAGCATGTTCCCCACCACTTACGGTCGGTCAGGTAGCTCGTGTCCCTACGCGAAACGAGACGGTAATGAATAACACTGTGCATGCCTACTAAAACTTGATCATGTTAGTAAATATCGTCAGCAGGTTACTTATGTCACCTGTCTTTAAAAGGCGTCGTCCAAATCAGAGCGACTTTACAGAGTGGCCCGTTCTGCAAACCAAGCACTGCCACAGCGAAACTGTACAGAGCCCCAGCCACACCAACTGCTGCAAATGCAATTGATAAGAACATCTGCAGAAGAAAAGTGATAACCAAAGCTCAGACACTCATTTTTTGTAGTATTCACACTGAATTATTGGCCTGTATTAACACTTTATTGCATGCTTTGCCATTGTTTAAATATACTACCAATCAAAAGTTTGGACACACCTGATTGAATGTACTGACTGTTTTTCATGATCTTAAAGCCATTTTGATCTAAAGGCTTATGCTTAAATGCTTGAAATTAGTTTCTTAGACAAATATAAATAGTGAAGTTGATGCCTATGTATGAATTTCTTTCCAAAGACTTTGCCTTTCCACCAAGGCAAAGGGCGGCTACTTTAAAGAATCTAAAATATAAGATAGTTTCGATTTTTTTAAACACTTTTTTTGGTCACTGCATAATTCAATTTGTGTTATTTCGTAACACAAACGTTTTGATGTCTTTACTATTATTCTAAAATGTGAAAAATAGTAAAAAGAAAAGAAAAATGTGTGTGTCCAAACTTTTGACTGATAGTGTATAGTGCATAGTTTATAATGTGTGGAGTTAATGTACTGTATATAATGAATCAGTTCGATTTTTAGCCAGCCCACGTCTTTTTCTGAAATCCTTAAATGTTCAACTATTTCCCTGACAGACTCACCCCACAGCGATTTGCACAGCACCCCTGTTTTCCAGTCAAATGGATGTAAAATGCTGGCACCAACACCTGTGGTGGGAGAGATGAGTTAGCAGGGAATGCAATGCAGCATCAGTGTAAAACATGACTTGGATTACAGCAAAACAATTGATAAATGCAATCAAAACAATTAAGCACTTTCCTCAATTTTGAGAACTGGGGAGACTTGAGGAAATTGTCTCCTGCAGAATAACAGCCTTGCAGATTCTGAACAATTCCCCTTTAAAATGGACTGAAATCTTCACTTCATGAGAGTGTTACATGTAATATGCAATATGTTGTACATAATAAGGCTAGTGCATAATGCAGTCTGTTACTGCCCATTGTTCAATTCAATTCAATTGGGTGACGCCTCTAGATTAGCAAGATAAGGAATCTTAACCATTGAAGCACAAACTTGAGACCTAAACAGGCAAGATGGCCACTAAACCCATTAAAATCCAGTATATAAAGCCAGCATTTATCAGTTTTAGCATTGCAGATAATGATAACTAACCTTTGTCTGAGAGCCTGTACATTATATATCAGAGTGAAGTTTACAGCAGCTTGTAGTCCAGAGTCACGCCCTTCAGTAACGGGCTAGAGAAAAGAGAACTCACCATGAGCCCCCCTCCAACGAGGCCTCCCATGTATTTCACCTCTTCAGTGATGTGTCCATCTTTGACATACTTGACGTCCCAGCCGGGGAAGAACAATAGGATGTTGCAGATGATGGATATGACTGCTAAGGGGTACAGAGCCCCAGAAATGCAACGTGAACATCTCCCTGTGCACATGTTGTCACCCTGAACGCTAAATAACGGGTCTAAAACCTCTGGCTCAGGAAGGTTCCAGAGTGTTTCTCCTTGTCAGCTGAGATCCTTTGGTGGTTCCTTTGGTGTTGTCAGTGAGCGGGGAAGTTCCTGGCCTGATACTAGAAACTGATCCAGAGAGTGAAATATATTTTTCTCAAATGACTCTATCACGTTGTTAACGCGCTGAGGACCGAGCCTAAATACTAGGAGGAATGGGTGTGGGAGGTGTACGACATGCAGATAGCGTGGACAAACAGAGTCTGTGACACCAGGCCAGAGAACGTGACTCATTCTATGGTATCTGGAAAAGACAACGGCTTGTTTTGTGGAATACATTTAGGCAGCATTTAGTTGCACATTTTTTGGTTAAAGCTATGTTTATGCATTCACATTTTCTGAGTCAGGGGTTCTTCGTTTAAGTTTCATATAGCTCCTGTTTTGTGATTAGGCCGCTTAAGTGCTCAGTGCCATAAAATCTTAGTTGCTTGTCTATTTCTCTAATATAATGAACCGAAAAGTTACTTTTGTTTGGAACTGTTACATTGTATACCATTAGTGCATTTAGGTGATGTGTGTTTACATTGTGACTCCGGGATCACTGCGCGGCTGGACTTTAGACCAGTGGCTGTAGGTGGAGCAAGAACAATGTGTCACTGACATCAACTGTAAAACATTTATAAATGACTATGTCGTGGTTAGTTAAACATTAACAGAATGGCACTTCTTTTCTTAGCTTGCCTAGTGAGCTGTTGACTGTAATTGCCTTCATATCATAGTATCAGTAAATTGAAGGAAAATACTGATATCAGCTGGAAAGTAAAAAAAAAAATGAAGAATCTAAAAGTTGAAATGACTGAATAAGAAAAGAAGCCACACTAAGTATTCAAAAAACTTGTGCTTCTTTGCGCAACACTTGGGCTAGGCTCATGCAGAATTACTCATCAGTCATATAAACCATCCCTGTTACATATTTGCCCTCTGGCTAATGAGAAGTATGTTAAGTATGCTAGTGATTTGGTGTTTTCCCTCCCATATGAGGCATAGTATTGTTTTCAGCCAAATTATTAAAAGGCGGTTATTTAAAGCAACACACAACTGCCATCACTTGCCATGCACATAACACTAATACGCCCAAAGGTTTTCCCTAAATAAAGGAGCATAACTTACTTTGTAGGCCATCGCATTTTTATTCCATTTCTCTTCAGCTGACTTGCCTTTGGTCTTGGCTCCACCCGGCTCTCATTCATAAAAACATGCTGTGACAAGGATAATATACATAGTGGAGAAAAACACACGTGTAAACAGCTTAGAAGCAGTAGATAATTTCGTAAACTTAACTGTTAACTGTAGACTGTAAGTGTCCATTAATTGTGTTAAACGATCTAAGTGTTTGATCCCTGTTCTAAACTAACAGACATTAGAAGATAATCAATAAATGGGTATTCAAGTTGCCTTCACAATGGACAAATTAGGGATAAAGACTCTGCAAAAAAAAATGACCAGAGGGTCTCTACTGTTTATGTGCAACCCACAATCTCCGACAAATCTATTTAACTGCTCCAATGACAAACTTGACCTCTGACCTTTAGGTGAGTAGGCCATACAAGCTAGGTCTGTTTAGCACAATGAGAGCACAATGAGAGAGTGTGTAAGGACTGTTTTCATCACAAGTTTCCCTCTCCCCACTGTTGTTATCGCCCCACCTAGAGCACAGACCCAGATTGGGTTTAGAGCAAATCTCATCAAATGGGTTTTGGTGGGCTAATGTGGATCTATGTGGGGATCCTTGACATGAAAAAGTTAGGGAACCTCTGTTAGCTGGTTTCTCATATGAGAGGCATGGGAGGTGATACAGGTTTATGTGTTCTGCACTTGGTTCCTCTGTCAAGTAAGGATCAAAATCATGACTGTATATTCAGGCTGCTATTGGCCTTGTAATGAAAATTGGATATTGTCTCCATCAGCAGCTTAGACCTACTCTACAGCTTCAGGTGTGGCAGTCTGTAAATGCCCAGGAGCTGCTAACCCTAACAATGTCATTAGGAGACTTTTAGTGTCCTATGGTCTTGGAAATAGTCATGGAAATATTCAAATTTAAAGATATTGAATATTGGCACAAAATATCAGCTATTGTCGGCTTCTTTCCAAAAATAGCATTATCTGTATTTGCCTTAAAAAAAATCCATATTGGAACCTGAGTCTATCTAAACTCATTATTTTCCATATCAGTGACGCTATCGTGGACTTCCGAACGACAAATATCACGAGACTAGACGTTCATCTGGCTCCTGTTAACTCTCTCGGGCCCGTGCCCTCTTTGGTCACCGCTGTAAATTTTGGGGAGCCTTGGACCACTCCCACTTTTAGTGAGAGAAACACTCCTGGCTACAGCTGACCAACGATGGCCACGTCTCCCGTCAAAGAGTTTCTACGTACTCATTTTATGTCAGAAAAGTGTTACAATGAGTTTTTCGTCAACTTACACTTTATGCACGGTGAGGCTCGTCTGCAATTATGTTTTAAACTAATGAAATGCAGAGGGAAAAAACCCTCCAGATGTGCAGGGGCGGTTATGTAAAATGCTGTCGACTCTCCCACTTTTAAAGCATCAACTTTTGTAGCTTAACACTGTGATATTTGACCTCTGATAGTCTAACCATTACTAGAATTAAATCAAGTGTAGTAGTGTAGTTTAGCGTTTAAATCGCCTATCTAATTGCGTTGTTCAGTATATCTACGTGTTGACAAACTAGAAAAACATTTGTTTTCTAACCTGAACATGTTATAACGTTTTTTTATTTACCTCCTAGTGCCTTGCCTAACGATTGTACTGAGCAAAACGGTGGGGTTTTGGATCATGCTGGACACTCTGATAGGTAAGAAGTCTCCTGTCTGTTTAAAGTATGCAGGGTGATATATTTAGCTCAGGCCTACCTGCTGTTTTCTGTAGTTACTCAATACGTGTAATCATATGACAACATGGCATTAGCAAACTAACAGAGTTTGGCACAGTTGGTTATGTTGCTCCTAGTAGCCTACTCTCCATTCCCTGAGATATTCACTTGTTTTTGTTATTTGAGTATATTCTAGTTTTTGGCTAACAACTCATAACTGACCACACATTTTCTCTTTACACCATAATCACAGCAATGAGGGGATTGTGATTTAAATTCCCATAAGAAATTGTACCATGGTATGTACCCAGGTAAACTATGGTTAACTAAAGTACATATGCTTTACCATGGTAGTACCAGGGCCAGTAATGTGTGTTAACATCATGTCTCCAGGCCATATTGGTATAGTTGATACACTCAGGTATGTGCCACAGAACAAATGTGATTTATTGACACAACAGTTATTTTTTCCCTTTATATGCCATAGTACATAAAGAAAGTATATGCCTTACATGTCGAGAAACACAAATTTACAACAATACACAATCATCAGATATTTTATCCAGATATTCAGAAGTTGTTTTTCCATACAGCGTTATTTGTGAGCGATTACTAAATAGAGGCTAGTGTTAGTTTTAGTGTAGCTATTGATTTCCTATCTCTAAACTGATGTTAATTAGCAGTTAATGTACCTAAGTAACTGAATAAAATGTATTGATATGTATGTACTATCATAGCACAGCTGCAGACCAACTTACATGGTATCTGAGGAGTACTCCATATGAATGCTTGTTATTACATCTTGTTGGTGGCCTGCAATGTAAAGAGTTATTAATTAATGATTTAGATAGTCTCTCTTCAGTATAACCCCCATCATCCTCCTCTCCTTCTTCATCCTCCTCTCCTGTCTGTCTTCTCCCCGCAGCACAGCTACCTCAAGTGCTGAAGATAATGCGGAGAGGGAGTGCAGCGGGCCTGAGCCTGACCGCTGTCCTGCTGCAGCTTTATGCCATCTCCTGCCCCGTGGTCTACTGCATGGCCAACAACTTCCCTCGCTTGTATGAGATCAATGGCAAAGTGGTGAATAGATCAAAGACCATGTGATACACTTAGCGGCTGCTTTATCAGGAACACCTAGATAGTACTGTGTAGGAGATTGGCCCCTACTGTTGCTTTCAGGACAGCCTGATGTCTTCAAGGTCTGCATTCAGCAAGGTGACAGAAAGGTTCCAGATACCGTCACTCATCATGCTGCAAACATCCCATTCCATCCCTCCTCAAAGGAGCTCTATTGGGTAAATTAAAATCAGTGTCATGTCCCTGGAGTACGGAAGCCGACAACGGCCGTGCTTGCAATTATTTTTTTAATTCCGTTATGTCGAGATCACGAGTGAATGATTTCATTATCCCGAGATAACAAAGCTCGTTTTCTCGAGATAACGGGTTAATTTATCTTGTTATCTCAAGAAAACAAAAGGCCGATTTCTAGAGATAACGAGATAATTTGTCACAAGAAAATGGCTTTTGTTTTCTCGAGATCACAGGATAATTAACTCGAAAATGAGTGTCTGGTTCATTTGATCACACCTGATTTCAGCCTTCAAGATCACTGTTTTCTCTGTCGGGGAGGATTCATAACTGAACAGGAAGCATAAATGTGTAGTTTTGTTTGCTGCAGTTACGATTTTCAGCTTAAATCAGTTGCTACAGTTGTCAAGACGCCATATGCATGCTGGCATGGCACTCCTGATCTCTTGAAAACATTTTGTTTTCTCGTGATAACAGGATGGTTAACTTGTGATCTCGAGATAACGGCGTTAAAAAAAATAATTGCAAGCACGGCTGTTCTCGGCTTCCGTACTGGAGCCATATTGATTCGATGCATGCTTCTTGAGATTGAGCATTACCCTCCTGGAAGTGAATGGCAGACTGTGGCTATGAAGAGATGCACCTGGTCAGCAACAAAGTTTAGGTTCGCTTTAATCGACCAGTTGGTACTAAGGGGCCTAATGTGTGCCGAGAAAACGTTCCTCACACCTTTAAACATCCACCAGCCTGTACAGCTGGAACCAGGCAGGAGGGATACATGTATTCATGTTGTTTATGCCAAATTTTCACTTCTTCTTCATGCTTAGGCTTTATTTATGTGACTCGCTGTCTGGAGGAGTGAGCTGCTCACGTAAACGGAGAGGTGTACCTAATAAAGCGGCCACAGGGTGTACATGCAGGGAAACACTTTGAAGGGCATCAAAATGTAAAGGCACATGTGTAGAAGACGTAGCCTGTAGCTTGACACAAGTTATGCCCCTCAAGTTTCAAGACTGTGGGTCCAATATTGTCCATACATTTGAAAATCGGCTTCTCACTGAGCATAGGGTTTTGTTGCCCTTGTGCAGCTGACAGTATTTATGTATTATCATGTTGTTATCTGTGTGCCTTACATGTTTCGTACTTGATCCTAAAATGTTCAACAGTGCCTGGGGTGAGAGGCTCTTCACGCTGGTCCAGACTGCAGTGATTGGCTTCCTCATCCTGCATTACCGTGGCGATACTCTCAAAGGTTAGCACACACCTATGCGTTTTGCAATCTGCACACTCAAAACCTAATTCAGACTATAGGGGCCAATATATAGCCAAACTCCCAGCAATACAGAGTGTAAATGCAGTGACAATGCAACATCCATTTAACTAACCCTTCATTTTTTCCAAGTAGTACACATTGATTTAAAGTCAAAACGTTTTTCTACCTGTGCTATCAGGAAGTAATAAATCTGTCAGTGTTGTGTGTAGAAGAGAGGTGTTGATGAGATATTGATGTGTAATAACTGTGTCACTTCCAGTTATAAATTGTATGATATCACAGATAAGGGTCTTGGTTCACTGGCTTTTAGTACAGGGAGAAAAATGTTCACATCAAATACTTATGTGACTATCGTTGGTCATACACCTACAAGGATGATATGTAGATGTTAATAAATTTACTGATGAAGCATGAAATGTGGAAACAGGTCATACAGTACATCTGGGATAAACTACAATACTAAAAAACATTTTGTTCAAATTAAAAAAATGTACAGATAGATTTATTCACCACAGCCAAAGATGTTGATTATTTTACTAACATCCTCCTGTTAATTTTTTGTGTAGACAGCTGGTCAGTGCTTTCCTAGAGTGCCACCTAGTTGTACTATTCAACTTTTCACTGCAGCCTCTAGTTTGAAGTGCAGTGATCATAATTACAGGACAACCTCTAACTATCTTAAGTTAGAGGTTGTGATTATTTAATTTGTCCTTCTTTTGATGCTTTCGACTTAATGATTTTCCTTTCACTTCAGTAATCTTCAGTGTGAGAACTCTCTTCTTGTTTTGGATCGAAGGGATTAGAAAAAGCTTTTCTCATCTGGCATGCATTTTTTTGTTCTGTATTAAGGTTCTATATCTTTATATATATCTTATATATTCATATTTTAGGATGTTTATGTTGCAGGACTGATGTTCCTCTTGGCTTACAGTGGCATAATGTTCCTCCTGGGGTCCTATGCAACTGCAGCAGTCGTCTCAACCATGCAGGCGTCCAGTGTGACAGCTTTAGTCGCAAGCAAGGTAGCAACTCAATGGCTTGAATGTAGAATGATGTAGCTCCGTTTCATACATGAGCTGGTCTGTGATGAAAAGCCCATGTACTTGAGGGTGTTTATCTGAATGTATTTGTCAGGGGACATTTGTCAGTAGCATTTCTCAACTGCCTGGTCTAGATAGGTGTGAGAGTGATTGTCTTTGCTTGTCTTGTATTTGCAGGTGATCCAGGCTGGGACTAACTACTCCAATGGCAGCACAGGCCAACTCTCCAGTATCTCTGTGTTTCTAGTGTGGGCTTCGTCCCTGGCTCTTATCTTCGTCTCTCTACAGGTATGGAGCTAGGAATCATACTCACGCATTGACTTGCATAACTTTTTACATTACACCTCTCTAATCTCTGGTTGTTACCTTTACTTCACCCACCTCAGAGTTTGGCCTCACTTATCACCCTTCTCTTGTAGGACACCGGAAGATCACTTAACACTCTGGCCCACATACTGTCAGCCTGCCTCAGCTGCATCCTGCTGGGCCAACTGTTCTGCTACAGGAAGAGCAGCTCCGCTGGGAAACAGAAGATTGAGTAGTGGTCGACCGTGACAACTATGTTCCGCTTTTTCAACTAAATATGGGACAATCTCATCATATTCAAATCATTCCTGTCTGGTGTGTGTGTGTGTGTACCAGTTGTACCTGACATGCAGTAGAGGTTTACAGAGTTTTTGTACAAATGTGTCTGCTTACCACACTAAGATCGGCTTTTACATAAGCCATGCTCTGTGTGTTTGTGTGTGTGTGTGTGTCTAAATCAGAATTCCCATTGCCATGCTGTTTAATAGCTTTATGCATTTTTTTTATATTTCATTTTTGTCTCCAACTCATGTGAGCCAATAAAATGCCTTCTATTGCCCCCAAGTGATGTGGTTCAGGTGGCTCTGCTATTTTGTGTGTGGTGCAATTTTCTAGTTTGGGTCCACTAAAATGTTCAAAGGAGAAGGGAAACGCCTCTCAATACAAAGCCATTCTGAGTGATCAGCTGCAACTAGAGGGCAGCATAGTTGCAGGATTCTCCCAGAACAGGTCCAGCCACTGTTTTTGTAGCACAGATTATTTCATCCCCCCCCCCTCTCTCTCTCCCACTTTATTTTGGCAGCCACCTGTGTGTTTGATCATCAGTTACCAGCTACTTATGTTTATTGTACAGCATGTAAAGCTTTTTATGCTGTGAATTTCTGTCCCGTCTACTGAATATTACTGTCTATTATCTTATCATGTGTTATGACTGACAGGACAGCTGGACTTTTAAAAGCATTTGAAGACTTGTGCTGTGGAAAAACTGCATTTCTACCACCGGATAATGCTATTTGTAAGTGAAAGTATTTTACAGAGCTGTCAGCTTTATGTCGAGACTGTGAAGTGTTTGCTAAAGCGATTTGGGCACAATGTTACTCATACATAAAAATAACTATCTGCTATCTACCTTTTGTTCTGAGAGTCATGTTACAACCGAGGGTGTGGGTGTGTGCCAGTCAGCCAGTCACCTTTAATTTCATTCAAGCACATGGTTGTCTTATGACTCTGTTGGTGAAGCCCGTGTCTCTTATGTAGAGCACAGACCTGAGCATTATTCACAATATTCCAAAGATTTCTGGGCTGGGTCGTATGCACACATTTAACATATTGACGGTTTAATATTTTGAAGGTGTGTATGCCTGGAGGTGTGGCCAAACGTCTCATAAATCCTGAAAGTACAGCATCTTAGAAAAGCCAAAAGAAAAGCACAGCAGGTGTTTTTAATATTATTGGTGCAAATAAGTAAATTATTGGAGGACAGACAATCACTTAGAAGTTTTACTTTAAGTAATATATTAAAATACAGGTTTGAAAAAAGCATTGTGCTTTACATTGTATAATACTTAATTTCACTTCACCACATTTCAGAGCAGGTATCTTATTTTTTTTACTCTCGTATGTTTAACCAACACATTAAATTACTAGTTGCTTCCAACAAAATGGTTTTGCACACCAAACGTGATCAATTCATAAAAAGGATACTTTTTTATCGGTTTATATTTTAATTATGATCTCTCAGAGTCTATGGTTAGGCTATTTTTCCAACAGTCCTCATGAAAACTGCATATAATGGTAAACTAAAGCCCTTAACCTTTTGCACATCCCTATGCTATAAGGTTTGCAAAATGCCTGTTGAATCACTGAGGGTGCTGCACTTTCTGTTCTCTAATTCCACCATAGTGAATGGAGAAATTGGTCATGACAACACATTTCAAATGTAGTGGGAGGATGATAGTTACCATTTCTGGAAAACCTTAGGAACTGAAAGCCACACATTACTCAACTGTGGAGAGTCAACACTCTAAAATCCCATTAAAATGTATTTAATGAACTTGATACCATGATGTAGAAACAAAGACAAAATTAAAATGATTCTGAAAGGAAAACTATAAACCTAAAAGAAAATCCTAAAACCTCTTGATCACATCCATAAGAGGAAGTTAAGTAATATAAGATTTAAAACAAATATTTGCCCCTTAATTAATTCAGCCCATGTGACACAAAGGGGGCAGGGGAGAGCATGGTAGTTAGAAATAAGGATACGTTAAAACACCACAATTTCACCAAGAAAAAAGCTGAAGTGAAATTTATTTTTGTCCTCTACACCTTCTTTAGTCTTGAGTTAGATAGGCAGTCAGTCAAAGCCTTCTCACAGTACACAGATCTGACTGGATCATTTTATTCCTTGTGCATTTACTCTGCATTACTATGTCTATTGCACAAAGACATGGTCAACACATGGTCAACAGGAACTGCATTTTGTAACACATTCATAAAACATGAACAAGAGCTTGGTAGCAGCTACATGGCACATTCATGAATACTGACTCAATCCTTACAGCAGCTTTCATAAGGTGTTTATGTAACAAATGTCATTTGACACATAGCAGTGGGACAGTCTGTAAAGTCAAAAATCAAAGTATCAAAACTGTGTTTTACATGTTTGACAATGTATTTCCTATTCTAAACTTTCCTTTATCAACTTGTTAAATTCCTCTGGCCATGGTGAGGCCATAAATTAAGAAAACTAACCCTAGACTATTCAACTCTGTTGTAATTTTAGACCACACTAATCAGGTTTCCATTCAACCCACAGCACAAAGACTTCCTTATTAAAATAACTTTATCATAATGGTGTAGCTATGGTAGCCAAAGTGCTTAATACACTGTGTTCAGATTCAGGTTTGGTGGTCAGCTGTCCCTTTAGCCTGTGATTGTTGGCACAGTGTGGTTTCTGTGTACATACATCTACAGATTCTGGTCGGACAATAGATACAAGGCCGGTATAGTACATAAATGAACAATAATGTGGCCGAAATTCAAAAGCACCAATTAAAAAGTATGACTAATTTTTTTCCATTTCATTAATTTTTTTTAATTTC
Source organism: Centroberyx affinis (assembly GCF_046629955.1). NCBI lineage: Eukaryota > Metazoa > Chordata > Actinopteri > Beryciformes > Berycidae > Centroberyx > Centroberyx affinis. The sequence continues at coordinate 816,185 of NW_027280828.1, forward strand.
CCTTCTCTGTGGCTAATTTGCCAAGTTAATACACCAAATTCTTCTCACTCAGTTCAACCTGCATGGGTGAAGAATACATTTAACATGTCTTCTTAGTAACAGCAGAACAAGTTCGGATCTAGGACATAGGAGATAGCAGTCGGTCAGTTAAGTGTTTTGAATCTTTGTTCGCTCTGAAATTATTTTCAGCTTTTAACTCACTCCTCAACCGTCCACCACCTCCACCCTAAACTTTGCTCACTGCTGACCTCTTCGCATCCTTCTTTACTTATAAGGTTTCTACCATCAGTAATCAGTTCTCTGAGCCTGACCAACTCAATATGCTGCCGCCAGCTAACAGGGCCTCACTCCTCTCATTTTCCCATCTCACCGAGGAGCAAGTCTCCAAACTTCTGCTTGACTCTCGTCCCACTACCTGTCCGTTGGACCCCGTACCCTCCAACCTCCTGCAGGCCATTTCGCCCACACTTATCCCTGCAGTCACGCACATCATCAGCTCCTCACTTACAACGGGTGTGTTCCCCACTGCTTTTAAGCAAGCACGGGTTACCCCGCTGCTAAAGAATCCTACACTCAACCCATCTCAGGTTGAAAATTACAGGCCGGTTTCACTCCTCACCTTCCTTTCCAAGACACTTGAGTGCACAGTCTTTAATCAAGTCTCTCAATTCCTTTCTGAGAACAACTTGTATGATCCTAACCAGTCTGGCTTCAAACGCGGACACTCTACCAAGACGGCACTCGTCTGTAGTGGAAACACTGCGATCAGCTAGAGCTGCCGGTCAGTCCTCTGTTCTAATGTTGCTTGACCTATTGGCTGCCTTTGACACGGTTAACCACCAAATCCTCCTCTCCATACTCGCTGAGCTTGGCTTCTCAGGATCTACTCTCCGCTGGTTTGAGTCCTACCTCTCAAGCATGCAGCACAACTCCTGGTACAGGCTCTTGTAATATCACGCCTTGACTACTGCAACTCCTTACTGGCAGGGCTCCCGGCATGTACGCTCAAACCTCTGCAGATGATCCAGAACGCGGCGGCGTGTCTGGTCTTCAACCAGCCCAAAAGAGCACATGTCACTCCGCTGTTCATATCCCTCCACTGGCTCCCAGTTGCTGCCCGCATCAAGTTCAAGTCCTTGATGCTCGCCTACAAAGCAGCAACCAAAATGGCTCCGACCCAATCTCGGAACCCATCGTCTATCCGTCTGACGACGATTAGACTCTGGGGGTGATGGCCCCCCAATATTTCGGGGTTTCCGGTGTAGCCAGCGGACATCTGGGCCGAGACTTCCTCTTCCGTGCACCGGTCATTGTTTATAGTCTTATTGTTTTGCAACTTGAGATACAAGAATGGAGTTGGAGTTGAGAGATGACGTCTACGACCGGATTGTTTCACAGGTTTTTTAGTTCCAGACGACATTTCGGCTAATCTCTATAAACAGATATCTGCATATGAGACGTCGTCTCTCAACTCCAACTCCATTCTTGCGTCTCAAGTTGCTAATCGGACTGTAAACAATGGCCGGCGCACGGAAGAGGAAGTCTCGACCCGGGTGTCCGCTGGCTACACCGGAAACCCCGAAATATTGGCCGTCGCCACCAGAGTCTAATCGTCGTCAGACGGATGGGTTCCGAGATTGGCTCTGACCTACCTGAACTCCCTCATTCAGGTCTACGCTCCCTTCCGCCCACTATGCTCTTCCAAGGAACAGCGCCTGGTGCTGCCACCACAACAAGGCCCTAAGTCTCTAGCCAGACTCTTCTCTTCTGCGGTTCCTCGGTGGTGGAACGAGTTACCAAACTCCATTCGATCTGCAGAGTCCCTCTCAATCTTTAAGAAAACGCTAAAGACCCAGCTCTATAGTGAACACCTTCTCACCTGATGGACTGTGTAATCTAAAAAAAAAAAAGAAAATCTGCCTCTATGCATTCTATGCACTGCCTCGTAGCACCTATGTCCTGTTGGACCAGAACTTAGCTTTATGGCACTTATTCTCGTTGTTCTCTCCTGACTAGATCCTTGCTTGTGTTGTATTAAAATCTCATGTGTACGTCGCTTTGGATAAAAGCATCTGCCAAATGGCAAATTGTAAATTGTAAATTATAATATTACACAATACTAAGTGGGAAAGTATTTTAATGTTTACCTACCCTTGAAATGAAAATCATCATTAGGCATACTGGTTAGTAGCCACGGCAAAATAAGTGTACACCATGCTAAACCAGACACAATCCTTCACAAATGGTGGTCAAAACATTGAGAAGTCAATATTCTTTCAGAAGTATAAATAATGGAAACCTAGCTGTATAACTAATAATAGTAAATAAAAAAGACCCAGACAATTTTAGATACAGTACGCATCTAAACTATTAGCTGAACATTCACAGAACTATTTTACAGTAAGGCAAGAAGCGGCAAGAAACACTTCAACTTCATTACACAAATTAAACTCACATTTTTGAAACTTTTATAATGAAACTTTTGTCTCCTCTGTTCTGCGAATACTTCCGTGGAAAAATATCTGTCCTTCTAGCTACATTTATTTCATGTTTTATGTGGAGTGCCAGTGTTATGAATGCAGGTGACAAAAACATTTTGTTCCCATGTTGAAAGCTCTTCAGTCCGTTAATCAAATAAATCATTAATGACCTGTTCTAGTAAAATGCTTGAGTGCCCTATGAGGGGAAAATATTGCACTTAATGAAGAAAACACCAACCTTTGCACACACCAGGGAAATTGCAGATTTCACCTGTAACCCACAGTGACCATTTAAAAAATGTACTGGCTCTCTGTAACCATAATCCACCTGCACACTGCTGCAGTTTGCAAACTTTTTCAAATTGAATGGAGAATAATGCTGAAAAAATAGATGTATGTTTGACTGATTTGTCTGTAGTTTGGTTCCAACCGTATTTTAAAGCTACTGTGTTACACTCTGATGTGTGCTCACTCTGACCTGTAGTATGTGTATGTATGGTGTTAAAATCAGCCCATCCAAATGCCTTGCATGTAGGGGAAACTTTAACAACTCATACCCTCATTTATATATAATTGCTTAGTATTGCACAATCTGCAGTGGGAATTGATTGTCTAAAATATTTTCAGAGCTGCTTCTTTGGCTCAAACTGAAGTAAGTTTCAAAAGCCATAAAACTCCAACAATTGATGAAATAGGCTAAATAATGGCTTGAATTATGTGTCAATTTTGGATTACAGAGAATTTCAACTTCTAAAATAAACTCATTGGCTTTGCCATATGAAGGCAGATTAACTGAAAATGGTTTTTTTCAAAGCTATATAATGATACGGACATCTTGCCAATAGATATATGGCCAGTATATTACATAAATGAACTATAATGTGGCTGAAATTCTGTCTTTTACTGTCCTGGTGACATGTTAAAATGACAACATGCTTGCATTTTTGTCTTCATAGAAAGCAGATGAACAGTTACCTTTAGTGATGAGTCAGACTATGACTATTTCTCTCGCTTTAATGGGCAGATGTTAAAAAAAAACTTTTGAAAGGCAAAGTGGCCGTGTGATAAATGACAATGGCTCACTTTGCTGCACATTATCCTCCACAAACACCAACAGGTGTGCCTCGTAAAATATTCCTTAAAACTCCTCCTTTTCCTTCACATCCTTGTTTTTTAACAGTTTCAGTTTGCAGACATCTGATGTCCAAACTACAGGTTCTATTCCAGGTTTCTTTTCCACCTGTGGTCAATTGGAAGGAGACTATTGTCAGCTACAGCCACTGTCCTGTTAGTCCTGTTTGAAAGCCTGTCCTTTTTTAGTGCTGCCTTTAGAAGGCAAGACATTTATCAGCCTTCAGAGAAACAGGTTTCTCTGAAGGCTTTGTCAGCATTTGTTGCCTTGCAGGCAAATTCACTTCAACCTGCTCCTTATCTCTGCCAATAAATGCACTCCAGTTTTGAGAGATTTTACAGTGCAAAATAATAATAGTTGGCAATTTGTAATGTATGTATAATTTCCTATGTTGTTCATTTTAGCATGTCACCAAGATGGTTTCCCTCTGAACACATTGGATCAGTTAATGCTGCATTAAAGAGAAAAGCTACTATTGAAGAGCATGAAGTGTCTGATTCTCCGATTACAGCTGGATCTGTGTGTGCTTTCTGTCTGTTGAACTTGGTACCACCTACTTGCTTATTTAATCTATCTATCTATCTATCTATCTATCTATCTATCTATCTATCTATCTATCTATCTATCTATCTCTCTATTAGTTCATCTGTCTGTATCTGTATTCATATGTCTTTGGAATTTCAGAGCAATTCATTTGCCATATTACACATAGTACAATTAGGCATATGTTTCTTCACATATCCTTCTGAGACACAGTTACAGGACTGTAACCACCAGCCACCCTGCCAATTTGCAGCATTAATTTCATGCTGAAGTTCGCATGCTGCTGTCGTCGCTGTTGGCAAAATTTCCAATGACCCTTAGCGGTTGAAACTATCTATTTCCCCTAGCTGTGGGCCACATTGGATGTTTTCTCCATAAAGTGCACTGTTATGTGTTGTGGCGATTCTATTTGGAACGGCATATGATTGCCGTTTTACAGCATGTAACACCACCAGTTCAAGAGTTCAAGAGGACATGATGTTTGCTTATTGGTTTAGATTAATGGTTTTTCCTAAATTGACCTGTATCTCACATGTCCTGTTGTCCTCGTACCATGTGTTGGTACCCACTGACTTACTATGTAAGTTATTGTGTCTCTGCACAAATGCCACAGAGACAAATCCATGTACATTTGTTGTACTGAAATGAATCAGAACGTTGACTGCAGTTTAGATATTTTCTGACCTATCTGTCCCTGTTGCCTTTCGGCTCTACTAATGTGTTTTTCTTATTGGAGTGTAAAACATCACCTTCGCTCTTTCCCATGAGGAAAAGGAGAGCATCTTTTACCTTGTGATTCTAAACTCATTAAATGAAGACTCATTTAACCTATGCACCGAGAGCTTAATGAGTTACCCGTTTTCACATGTAACAGTCCCTGGTGCTATCTGTTCTGCTGGTAGAGTTTGCGCAGTTCATCCCAGAAGAACAAGGACAGGATAGTGTGCGGACCTAGCCGGAAATAGGAGGCTCCCAGGCCTTTGTAGAGTCCCGTCAAGCCCTCCTTCTTCAGCGTCTTAGAAAAACAGTCGGCAAATCCTTTATAAAGCTGGCCCTAGATGAGGAGAAAACGACATCCAGTCAGCCTGGTGCATACCGATCAGACAGTAGATCTGTCACTCTACCACCCTTTGTCTGCTCTGCCATGAGTCACTACCCGGTGTATCGATCTACTTCCTCACCTTGCCCAGATGATCCACAGGCTGGTTGTAGAGTCGTGTGCTCACCACATCGAAAGGAGTCATGGCCAGCACCACCACCACACTGCTGATCATGCCTGCAGTCAAGGCCACAAGCCAGCTGTCCCTCGCGAACACCTTGGGAAGAGCAGAGCAACAATGCAGTGAGGGACTGTACCTACCAAGCTCAGACAGGATGAGAGAGAGAGAGCTCCTCTGGATTTGTGCGGCACAGGTCACAGTGCCCAGTGCACAGACACAACCAATAAATTAAAGTTGTTGCACACTCATAGCCACAGTGCAGCAGTACTTTACTCAATAGATTAAAAAAACGTTTTAGGGGCAGCCTGGTGGCTCAGTGGTCTGGGGCGCATGCCATGGACAACCTGGGCTTGAATCTGACCTGGGACATTTGTCACATGTTATCCTTATCCCCCTCTCTCTCTCTCTCTCCTCAAACTTTCCGTCTCTCACCACTGTAAAAAAAAAAAAAAAAAGATTGAATAAAAAATGATTGAATAAAAGGCAAAATGACAAAAAAAATAATCTTAAAGAAAAAAGAAAAAGTTTTACACAAGTATATGTTGGTCGGGATGCCCCCACGTGTGCAGCCACTTCTAATTTAAACGTATGCTCTGCCACATGCAGTGAAACAGAAGAATGACTCTATTAATAGAGCCTCAGTCACACATACTTTCACCAGCCACCATAAAGCAGCCTTTGAGATGAACTGGCTGTTTTATTACACATAAGCTGGTGCTCCTCTAGTTATGTAATTTCCATGTTTTTAGCCAGGGGGGCGAATGAATGGTGTCCAATTTCTATTCCAGGAGGGTGAAGGCTACCGCTATGTCGGTGCTACAATGACCGCTTTTGTAATTGGTATGCAGCCGCTGACTGCAAAGTAGCACAGCCAGCTCTCCTCAAGCCTGCATCTCTTCATCAGTGGGACCCAGCACAGCTTGACACATGTTCATTCTTGAGCTCTGTGGTCATAGGAAAGGCAGGAGGCTTGAAGAATAAACATTCACCCAGCCAGCCCACTCCCCACCTCATCACCACTGAATCTAGATGACATTTTTCACTCGAACCTCAATTAGCCTACTTAAGATGCAATAACACATTCTGACCTGTAGATCAATCACCAGCTCCTTGGAGGCAGAGAAGGTGGAGAGTTGAGCGGCTGACCCCACGCTGACCCTCGGTACAGCAGCACTGGAGCCCCTCCACAGTCCCAGAATGCCATGCTCCTTGTGGATGGCTGCCAGAGCATGGACCATCCCCTGGCAGGGAGGGTTAACACAGGAGGGAATCACTTGATGCCTGTCACTCATATGAATTGCCTTCAGTTTGCTATTATGTTACCTGGTGTTTATACTGGTGTCCAACCGCGATGGAGGAGGTAGACTGACTCTGAAGATGAGTCTTCACCTATCAACGCAGACAAAGTGGGTTTACTTTTCTCCACAGGATGACTTATCTCTCACTAGACAAGTGACAGCTCACCTTCACATGACACTGCTTATAAACCTTGATGTGATACAGTAATTTAATTGCAAAAAATAAAAAATGTATGTCAAGTCTACTAGCCACCTACTCACCAGGTATATGGGACTTCCCATCACGGCACCGACCACTCCAGCCAAAGCTCCCGCCAACGTAGTCTTGGCCCCGCTGACCCGTCCGTCGGTGTGGATGTAACCGGAGGATTCAATGACGGCGTACGAGCCGAGCCTCACTCCATTCATACAAAACTGGTACACGAGCCCCGCGACCAGCCCCTTCTGTAACCCGGCCACTCCGTCCACTTTACCGATCGTGTAAAAAGCATGAAATACGTTCCGATAGTAAACCTGGTACGTCCCTCGGCTTTTGAGCTCTCCTTGCAGCTGCATCCGCGTCTTGACGACCTCCAGCGGGTTGGTGAACAGGCAAGCGCCGCAAGCGGCCGCTCCGCTCAGGACGAAATCCATCGCGGAACAAGGTCGAGCTGTTCAGATGACAGATGCTTACTTCAGGCCTGCTCTGGCTTGTCCTTCATTATGTTAGGGTCCTGCTCAGCAGTTTCTCCTCCCACACTGTCACTGCCATGCACCCGCACTACCGGCCCGGCGCACTTCAGGTGCTCCTCGTAAGCTCGTAATTTAGAGCTGCGAAGTGGTAAATGCGACTTCTATCTATCTGTGCATTGAAGTGCTTTTGGTTGGAGGTAATAACAAAATGGGCCTGTAGCAGAAGTAGATTTTTCTTGGGTGTTTATTTTTTTAATTTAGAAATGAAGCATCACAAAGCTATTTTGTATAGCTATATAGCTATAAGATAGAGCTATATAGTGTGTTTTACGTTTACGTTATGTTGTCTTAACAAATCGATTTTTGTTGCACTGTATTATTCCCTTGCTTTACTGTGAAGCACTTTGTGAACTTATGTTTTAGAAAAGTGCTATATAAATTACGGCAGATTGAGGAGAAAAACATGCGCATCGGGCATGTAATTTAAAAATGCACGACAACTAAAAAGTTAAAGAGTTGAAAAAGAAACATAATTCATTCAATTCGTAAAATACGTAATTACCATATTTCAAGAAGCAACTGAAGGCAGCAATACGGCGTACGTAGCCTACGTATGTGTGACGCTCGTCGTCTCAGCCCTGCCGCTGTAGAGGAGAAAACAGGCCAGCCTCCATCTGCTTCCGTTTGACTGCATTGCTACTGTTCATCAGTCAAATCCACATTGGATTATTCTGAGTTCAGTATGAATCAGATTGTGAGATCCATTAAGAACCAATCTACCAACAAGGATATTACATTCTAAACACTGGTGGAAAGTAACTAAGTGCATTTACTCAAGTACTGTACTTCAGTACAATTTTGAGGTACTTGTACTTTACTTGAGTATTTCCATTTTATGCTACTTTGTACTTATATTCCACTACATTTTAGAGGGACATATGGTACTTTTTACTCCATTGCATTTATTTCACAGCTATAGTTACTAGTTAGCCTACTTTTCAGATCAATATTTTATATTTAAAACATTTGATCATCTTTATAAAATAACTATAAAATAGCATTGTTATAGATTAGACTACCCAAAAGTATAGCTAAATTGTTAAGATTAGCTTCACGTTGACAACTTTAAAATGCTGCTTACATGTACATGTATGTCAATAAATCAGCATTAATATTCCAATAATTTATGAAAAATATAACTCTAAATGGGGACAGTTTGCATAATGAGTACGTTTACTTTGATACTCTAAGTACATTTTGCTGCCAATACTTATGTACTTTTACTTAAGTAAGATTTTGAATGCAGGACTTTTACTTGTAATGGAGTATCTTTACATTGTTGTATTGCTACTTTTACTTAAGTAAAAGATCTCAGTACTTCTTCCACCACTGATTCTAAATAATAATAATAATAATGATAGGACGAGCAGATATGTAAGACTTTAAATCTTAAATCTTTCATGCAATTCATTTCCTACATCACATAATGAAACCACACTGCTTTTCATCAACAGCTGACAACTGCACACCTTATTGTCCATTATGCATTGTCTAGGTTAAAAACGTTGTGCTCCTTGTGTTATATTTACACAGTGTTGGGCAGTAACGGCGCTACTAGTTTAACTACATTTCACTGACCTTCACCCTTGGACTGATGCCTGCGACGTCTCTGGTGCAGGGGAATAACACGCGTCAGGTCTTTATTCTTTTGCTAAAAGAAAATAGTTTGTTTAAGTCTCCACAGCTTTGTCCTGCTAATGTGCCCAAGTCTCCACTAGATTGAGCACACACACACACACACACACACACACGCAAACGAACATAGATGAACATGCAACAGTTTGCTTTATGTTATTATGTGGAGCATAATAACACTGAACTGAACTTTTTGTTTTTGCTGCCTATTTGTTTGACTGACAGTTTTTCTTGATCACTGAGATAACATTGATTTGGCATGGCATTTTGGCAAGTTGGTTCAATGTAAAAAAAAAAAAAAAAAAAAAAAAAGTAGCTTCGATGTAGCAAACGATTTTTGCCATGTTGCTTGTAGCTTAGCTAGCTACATTTCTCTGAGGGATAGCTTCAATGTAGTGGAGCGTCATTTAATGTAGAGTAACTGGTAGCTTAGCTCACTACATTCTCCAAGTAGCTTGCCCAACACTGTATTTACAAATGCTGTATACCCAGATTTGTAAAAACTCTTCACATGTAACTGTCATATTCACAAATAGGAGATTTGTAAACATATAATCTGTAAACGGGCTGCAAATTGTAAATATCATTTCAGAATTACAAGATTGCACTGATAGATATACACACGTGTTCTGCTGTAACTCCTGAATCTCCCCATGTAAATCATTCTGGTTCCCTTTCAGTCAGATGACTTTGTACAACACTGGTGTGAGGAAATGTGCCTTCACAGACCCTGCAGACCAGTTCTTGTTACTGTCGCATCCAATGGGAAAAAGAGCCTTGCATATAAGGAAAGTCCACCTTTCCCTTGGTCCCAGTTGTATGGCACGCAGGGGATTGTTCACCTTAGGGTGTTGTGAGCTTCATGTAGCTTACAGACCCTTTGTCACTTAAGATCCAAAAAAATATTTCATTTAGATTATAATATAATAATAATGATATAATAATATTTATGAGAAAGGTATAGCATTGATCCATATCCAATACAAGTCATCTAAAAGCCTGACTACCTATAGCTGAGTGTTTACCAGCTATGTACAAACTGAAGGGAAGACACTGCAGCTGTGCACTAACACATCTATCCAACTCTCATTCCCCCCTACAGGCCCTTGCAAGTCATTATATTTATATTGCAGTAAATCCTGTCATAAGTGATGTAAACAAAAACTTTTCATTTTATTCATATACTTTCAAGCTCAAATACACGTGTGCCAATTTTCAGTGGTGCCGCAATACAGAAGAAATGCCCTGACAGAGTATTATATATAAGCATATTTCATATAAGCCGTCTTGTGAAAAGACCATGTAAGCACGACTAGAAGAAGAGCTTCCCTTGACACACATGTCTCAACAGCTCCCACCCGTCTCTTCCTTAACCAAGGCCAAAGGCCAGGCATCTGATTCACTTCCTCCTCAGCCTCTCCACCTTTAATCAAATCAGTCATCACCTCCTTCATAACTGCCTGGTTCTGCATCAGGAATCTGCTGTATCTGTAAAAACAAACTGCAGTGCATCATCTGCTGAGTGGAGATGATCATCAACAATCACCTTACCTCCATCAAGGACCTGAACGACTGCACGGCAATCTCCTAAAAACCTAAACATTTTCCATCACACATCTGTACCACCATGCACACTGCATCTCTCTGCACAATCTCAGTCTCCTCAAAGTCTATCTGTGTAAATACAATTAGTAGATATTGTAACCATGTACATGGTATAAAATGTGTATTGTTTTGGATTGTGTATATTCTGTTTAATTTCTTGTCTCGTATGAAACTTGTGTCTGTTAAAGTCTGTTTACTTGCTATACACCAAGGCAAATGTTCAGTACATACGCAGTATATAGGCTCATTAAATGGATTATGATTAACAGGGTCTGTTAGTTTTTTAGGCAGTTGTATTTCAAACACTTCCACTATAACAACAGACACTAATGTAAATACAAAATTAAGAAATTAAAATTTACGATAGTAACCGTAATCTTGAAATTGTATCAGCATAAGAATCAGAATCACTTTAAATGCCAACATTACATTTGATGTTGATGCTGTGTCTGTACACAAATATTCCACACAGTGGCATCATTGAGGCCTTCACAACTAGTTGGAGCAATCGAAGGACATCCAACTGTTTATGCTTGGTAAAATTTTCTGACTGGTTAACAATTGAAACAAATTTGGCTGAATCTGCATGGGCCAAATAATGATGACACATCACTGTTCTTTGGAGATATGCATAAGATCTAAGTTCATAAGATATAAATGAAAATATTATCGTGGTAGTTGGAGCTTTACAAATGAACTGGATTGACAAAAAAAAGCCTGCTTTTGAAGGTGGACTTTCCCTCTAACCCTCTTCTACCTCGTAAATATACCATCACATGCTTGATGTTACTTATAAGACTCATATAGGAATATTCCCAGTAGTATTTATGTTAAGAGTGTATGCAAAATTGTTCCACACGATGGCAGCATTGATGCCATTCACCACTGTTTGGAGCCACTGGAAGCAGAGATGCCACTTTGTTTCCTGAGAGATTAATTTTGAAGTTCAACTATTTTTTGTTTGATAAAAGGCTATTACATTAAGTCTCAGTGTGGGATCCAGTGTAGGGTCCCTATAAAGAGGAGACGTTCCTTTTTCTATTCCCATTTCTAGTCCCAACAAACATCTGTTCTATAAACATATTGACTATATCCTCACTTTGGGATCAGAAAAGTAACTGTTTCAATGTAAAGACTACTGGTACTTACATAAAAATAAACTATTGAAGATGACAAAAAAAAATCAAATCAAAAAACTTGATGCCTCAGGTTTTCAAATGATATGTGATCAAACCAAATTTTCCTTACAGTGAATAAATTGTCCTAGTAGAACACTACTAGGACATGTAGGTTCACACAAGCAAATAAAGAGCGGTGGCACCAAATCAGCAACAATCAACACAGATGAAGCAGACATTCAATGAATGACAATAATTAGGCCTACTGAATAACACACAGACCACTAGAGAATTAAAACTGCATACAAGCATATATCAAATACAGAATAATTCTATCTGTATACACATAACAACAGAGAACATAGAAGTAGGCTCATAAGAAGTGTGATAGGCCTCAAACACCAAACTCCAAAATCAAGATCACAGGTTACATGGAAGAACTTAGTGAGCCCCTAAAGCCATAATACTGCTAAACAACAGGTAGATTGGCCCACCTCCATGTTTGCTGACATTTGCTTGTATCATGTGTACGAGATTCTTGTTTTTTGTGTGATTTACGTTAAACATAATTTCTCCATGAGGGATAATAAAGTTTTCTACTAAAACTACTGCTACCAACAATCTCTGAGGACTTTAAGTCCCAGGCAAGGTGAGGTTAAGCTGCTACAGTCAGGTCAGCTGGTTTCCACAACAGATATGAACTGATTCTACAATAATACATTCGGCAATATTTACAAAATCATTTTCCAAAGCGAACAGCAATGAGTTCAGTTGAATACTAGGTCACCATGTCATCACGATCACCATCAATTAGAGGTAATAGTCTGAGAGAGAACAGTGACTTCCAGTGCTGTTTTTAACCACATCTCTGTTTAATCAGCTGAAGAGGACTTACAGCTTAGCTGCTTCAGGATCCCTGACATACTTAGACATTTTAACAACCCGAATGTGTGTGCAAATGTAATGGGATTTTTTTTTACATTGAATTAATCAGAAAAAAAGTGTTCCAATTGCCTCAAAGGCGCAAGAAAATAATTAAACTCTGAAGCAGAATTTTAGCAGCACAGTGGTGAAAGTGAATATGTAGACCTATACTGTAAACCCATGCAATGTTTGATATTCATGTTGTGCAAGATTGAGATATGTTATCTCAATCTAGAGAATGTAACCTGAAATCCCACATCTCCATTATCACCGACACGGAGCCAGTTTCTGCACGGAAAGAAAGACATGACTGAGGAAGTATCTCATCTTAGGTTATTAAAGGTGTACTGACACTATTTCAAAATAAAATTTAAATAAAAAGTGAAGGCTCAAAGAAAATTTCAAGTCGTAAGATATGCATGAATGAATTTAAGAATTAATGAGTTTGTTCCTTAATGCCATTACCAGAGTCAGTGTCATGATGAAAAGGCAGGTAGTTTCAGAGCTTATGGACAGGGCCTGGAATTTGCTGCCTTCAGCCGTTAAGTTCAACAAAACTCCTCGGTAATGCTTTATTTTAGACCCGCTAATTACAGTGTAACTAGTTTGTAATTATTAACTATTATGAAGTAAGTATTAAGACCCTAAATTGTTGGATTATGGAGGTTTTTATTTTACATTTTATATTATAAAATTGACATATTTGATATTTCATCTCAACATACTGTATATTACATTCAATAAAGCTCTTGTATGTTCAATTCAGTCTGTTACTGTGTGTTGAAGTTCATATTTTTTGTGTATGCTATATTGTTACAGAAATGTCACCAGGGTTAGCAGCTGATAGGGTCTCCTCTCCTAACATTGATAACCAGATGGATGTATGTGACTTTCTGTTAAACTGTATTTACTGTAGGGCAACCTTGTACTTACCCTATAATTACAGTGAACAAGAGGGGAACAAGCACTGCTTTATTTTACAGCCAGCACACCTTGTACTTACTCCATAACTACAGGGAACAAGCACCAATAACATTTGTTTTGTACCCCCTAATTACGTTATTGTACCCTGTAATTATTTTTTAAGTATGCAGTAATTACAAAAATATTTACACCATTACTACCTTATAAATCTCTCATAATTACAAAATTGTTACCTTAATTCCCGGACTGCTTGTTTTGTTACCCTGTAACTACAGCATTGTTATTTTATTAATACCCCATAATTACAAACTAGTTACACCGTAATTAGCTGAATAATTTTATGTTGTTTTTTTTTTTACAGAAAACAAGTGGTATATTAGAAGCAAAGTCTCAGTGAAAAAACAGCCAAATTTAGAATAAATATTGATTATAGTTAGTAATAGAGGTATAGAAAATGTTAATGGCCAACATATATTTGCTAATTCCATTACACTTTCACTGCTTTAGGCTACAGGTTACCCATAACTGCAGGAATAAAGGTGTGTTTTGAAGAAATGTGCAAAGACACTATAACAGTAGTGTGCAAATAAATGTATTCAAATAAAATGATTCAGTTGTTCACTTCTGTAAAGTGTATAGGAAGATGACAGGAGTTCAGAAGTGGACTGCAGGTGAGAGGGTGTTCAGGCAGGACTTTGGCTCATCTGCTTCTGTCTGGCAGGTCTGTTGGAGCGGTGTCTCTGCTGTTGCAGCCATGTTGTCAGCAGATTTCTTGTTCTTCCCCCGGAATATGTGGGATAGCCAAGAAAAGAAGCCATGCTTCTTCTTCTTCTTTGGTTTTGCAGAAGGTTTGAGCAGCTGGACAGATGAAAGTGTTTTTTCCAGGGTCAGACCGGACAGATCCTTGGTGTCCTTTACAGTTTCAACCACAAGGCTTGGTGGAGCTTTGACCTCAACCTGGATGGCTGGAGCCTGGGACTCCTGAAGCAGGTTGGTTGATCCTTCCTGAAGCAGGTGAATCAGGGTGTTTTCAGCAAGAGAGACGGGGAGAATCTCCTCTGAGGTGGAGATACTGTCAGGTCCAGCAGAGAGGACAGTCACTTCTGTTCCCTCACAACATTCAGGTTGATGCAGGATGGTGACAGAGCTTTCAGCAGCGGCCTCAATCTGTGCACAAGAGTTGACCGTTTCCCTCTTGATGATAAAAGGACATTGTTCTTCCTCCTTCTCCAAGTCCTGGAGGAACAGCATCAGTTTAGAATCAGCTTTGACGATTGGCTCCCATTCATCAAGATGATCTTGAGTAGGGGCATGGTGTGCAGCGCAGGCAGCCATAAATGTAGAACTCACTGTTGAGGAAGCAGAGATGTGCTTTTCATCAAGTTCCTCCTCCTCCAGGAGGACCGAGAGGAACTGCATCAGGTTAGAATCAGTGCTGCTGACAACAGGTTCCCATTTGTCAAGCTGGTCCAGAGTCTGCCCATGGTGTGGGGAGCAGTCAACTGCAAATCTAGAGAGATGTGATGAAGCATAGAGGAGCTCCTCACCCAATCCCTCCTTCTCCAAGTCAAAGTGGGATTTGACCCGTGGCAGGCAGCCCAGAGTGGATCCACAGGGTGAGCAGCAGTCAGCCACAAATCCAGATGTGTCACATGGAGGGGCATAGAGGTATCTCTTTCCAACTGCCTCCAGGTGGTAGTCATTGTCAAAACCAAAGGGGGATTGCTGAAGCAGCCTCAATCTCTCAATGATTTTGAAGTCATCAGTCATTGGAGCCTCAACAAGGCGGAGCAGGTTGGACTGAGCCTCAACATGCTGAGCTGGGTGGATGGATGCTCCAGCACCTAACGCTGTGACTTCAGTCATGAGAGGAGACTCTTTCTCTGTGGGAGGAAGGTCTCCTTTGTCCATATCCAAGATACGTTTGCATGCTGATGAAGCTGTGCTGACTATTGGTTCCCATATATTGAGGCTCTCAAATCCACAAGCAGGTTTTGAGCCGAGACCAACAGCAGACTGAGGTGAAAGGTCACAGTCGAGCTCAGCAGGACCTCCAGAGAAACTAGAGGCTTCAGCATAAAGGTATTGCTCCTTATTCAGGGCTTTCGCAAACATGCAGTTGATGTTTTCATGGCGATCGTCATTAAGGGCACTGAGTCGAGCGACCATTTGCATGGATGCTGAAAGAAATGCAATGGCAACATCTTAATAATCAAATAACCATGAGGCCACCTGATGTAGCTTCATTTAAGGTCAACCTGCTTCATCACAGCTTCATCTTATGCCTTTCATCATAGTTTTGTTTCAACAACAAATCTAACTGAATTAACAATGTAAATCAAACTACGGAAGAACTGGACACAAATGTAAATCCTTCAACACAAACAACTAGTCTATCCTGACTGTCAGTCTCTTGTTTGTTCAGCAAAATCCTCTGTACTAATCTTTTCCTGTTAAAAAATACAATTATAAATACATGTGGCTTACCAAGATGGAAATCACTCTCCATGGTTTCCTTTCTAAAAGGTATTGAAAAGGTGTTGATGTTTCTCCAAATGAATGCAATGTGAGTTTTCTATCTCAATTTGCAGGTGAACATCGATCAGAGATGAAACTGTGAGTCTGAGTCTGTCTTCAGGTCAATCGCTCCTTTATGACACCGACATTCTAAACTCTCTGAACTCTGCTCATTCTATCCGACTAGAAGATAAACTAGAAGTTCAGGCCCCAGGTTTGATGACAGAGATGTCCCACTTCATACATGGTTTATAAACTACACATGATTAAAAACACATAACTGAATATGGAATTTGTATGAAGATACCATATTTTTTATGCAGAAAACATCTGTTTAATCGTTAATTCCTATTGCACTTTCACTGTTTTAAGCCACAAATTAGCTCACTCTAATCTTACTGCTACCTACTACTATTACTATTAGTATTACCTATTACTACTACCTACTATCATATCTGAGGGGATACTTTAGGAAAATAAAAGTTATTCATCTTCAATTCAGCTTTTCAGGTATAGAATTTATTTTTTCCAGATCAACCTGTGCATCAAACCACGTAGTTAATAGAAACATGGGTAGCACTTTACAATGGCCTTTTCCAGTGCATGAACCTTTAAGCACAGTTAACATTTGTTTTGTCCCCCCTAATTATGTTATTGTACCCTGTAATTATTGTTTAAGTATGCGGTAATTACGAGAACAGTTACACCATAACTACCCTATCTCTCATAATTACAAAATTGTTAGCCCTTAATTCCTGGACTTCTTGTTTTGTTACCCTGTAACTACAGCATTGTTATTTTATTAGTACCCCATAATTACAAACTAGTTACACCATAATTTGCGGGCTGTAAAATAAAGCGTTACCAACTCCTCTATAACTATTGCAGTGAGTATTGAGTAATTTGTGATTCAAAGCAAGCGGATATGCAGTGATGTTATGGAGGTCAGTGCTAGATAATTGCCATTAATTAGCCCAGTGCTTTGTTTATGGCAGGCGACAACTTGGCACTCACTGTTAAACCTGGAGTGCTGAGCATCTGCAGTATTGTGCAAAATGTTGAGCTGAGTGAAATTTTACCATTGTTGTTGAATATTGAGTATGATGAAATTCTGCACTCCTCTCATCAAAACTCTTTCATCTTAAAGACATAAAGTATGCTGTTTGCAACACTTTCCCACCACAGCTGATATTATTGATTGATGATAGATAATCTGTATTGCTAAGTAATTTGCATGAGTAAAGGTATGAAAGGGCCTGTCAGTAGGTCTTGTTTGCCTTCACCTTTGACTTGAGGTACCCAGGTAGCAATCATACAAATGACAGTGCAGTGGTTAAAACCCGGAGCATTAGAACTCTGTGCAGGGACCGATGCTCCGGTGCTACAGACTGACCTCCTTGTCGGAGTAGGTGGGTTTGTTCCTGGTCACTGAGCTGGATTAGAGGTGAAGGCACAATCTGTTTCACCTTAAATAGGATTTGAGGTTAGGGCCTTTGACCAACCCCAGTCACATACATAGGAACGAGGGAATACATTTAACATATTCACTATATTTCCACTGAAAATATTGAACACATGCATGAGATCATGCACATTTATATTTCAAGCAGTGGCTCAGATGTCTCATTCACTGTGATTGTGTAGGTGATCATTTTGTGTTGCTTGTGCATCTTAACTGGGCTGAGTGAAAAGGCACTGGTATCAACACGTGTTGTCTGACATCGTCTCCATCCTCTTTAGCTACATGAGCTCAATCCTTCTTCTCCGTTTCCTCTAACACCTTCTCAATCCTCTCGCCTGAAATGTACCCATTTGATTTTTTCTCTCCCACTCCTTGTTCTGGGTGCAGCTATGTTGCATCAATATTTCTGTAAAGATCTGATTGATCTTTAGTAATATTTATGATTAATCACATTGTACATTATATTATAGTCTAAGTCAAATGATATACATATATACACAGTATATGTCACTGCAACAACCCCCCTCCTTGTACTGACCTAGTTCAAAGATAATGTAAATCCTTGTTTAAGTGTCATACTCTTAGACACGTAGATAATCCACTTTTGATCTGCAGTCTACTTCCTAGCAGGACTGTCACTCCAAAGCTACTGTAACAAACCACCTAATTCTAGTGACTTAATTTTGCTATCTCAACCTATATCGATTGGACCACTTACCTTATCTGTTAATAAACATAGACAGTCAAGTATCAGTTAAAGTAAATCATTTTTGTCTGCAATTGATATTTCTGAGATGTGCTCCTTGAAACCAATCATAAATTCAATGGAAAACAGAACGAGTTGAATATCTTCTGAGTTAGCAAAGCTTTCCTCATCAGTAATCACCCCTGCTGCTGAGTTACACTAATAGCTTCTGCCAAGTTGCTCCCCCTGGTAATGTCAAGCAGTAATCCCCACCAGCTAATGAACTATCAAGCAGGATTTCAAGTGCAGAGTAAACCTCGACCTGATCCCCAACCTTTTCAACACACCGGGAACG
The DNA here is from genome assembly GCF_046629955.1 of Centroberyx affinis. Taxonomy (NCBI): domain Eukaryota; kingdom Metazoa; phylum Chordata; class Actinopteri; order Beryciformes; family Berycidae; genus Centroberyx; species Centroberyx affinis. Next base: position 834,815 of record NW_027280828.1, read on the forward strand.
AGAGTGAGAAGGAAGGGGAGAGTCAGTGAGCTGAAACAGGACAGAGATGATCTCCATATCTTCTAGTTGATGGCAGAACAGTGGCAAAGAAGAAAAGTAACTATATGGTGGATGCTGCGTTGGTGGATTTAATTAACTGCCTTCAAGCCCTCATTTGACTCATTGCAACATAGAAAAAGTAAGGTGAGTAATGCTTTATATATCAACATTCAATATGTATGGCCTTTGCCTGAATGAAAAAAAAATTGTCATCTTCAAATAAAACATGTTGAAGTATTGATATGACTGCCCAGACCTGCACCAATGATTTTTTGTTTTTACTATAAAATGTTCCTATAAAATATTCCCTCAATAAAGATCTATTGAACTTCTTTGTCATTAAAATAGCCTAAGTCATGAAAAGACTATATAAGAGTATGTAAGAGGAACACAGACACCTTAGAGTTGAAGTAATGCAGGCAGACATTTCACAGCCATTGTTCCATTTGCTAATGCCCAGCATGTTTTGGTACAAAACCTTGCATCAGCTTTGCTTTGGGAAACCTCAGCATTTGTACATTTGCTAAATTCAAATGATATTCAAGTTGCCTTCTTTTTTTACCTGTAACAGCAGCACCAAAATCCCCATGAAGCAACAATATAATAGGCTTGATAAGCTCACCAATAAAATTTAACAACTCATTACACACATTACACTAATTTAAACACAAATCTAAAAATGTATGTTAATTAGTATGGGGGTCAATAGCATAAAAGTAAATCTCCAGTATCAAGAGTCAGTGTTAATTGGATTATGGAGACTCAGGAAAGCAGCTATGCAGCCAACAGTATCACTTTCAGTCCAGACAAACTTTTAAAGCAGATTATTGAAGGAAAAATCCACCCTAAAACATTTTAACATTGTTAAAAAAAAAAACAGCTATTGATGATGCATCTTGTATTTCGTTCTTTGGTGGTGTATTTTTCTTGTGTAATGTAGACAATGTGATGTCATGTCAAGCTATTTCCAGTGCAGCTACAATGGAGTTTGATAGTAGAAAGTTGTTCAGCTACATAAAACCTCAATGATAAATGTCAGGTATTGGTTTCAGCCTCTCAGAATCAAACAGCAAGGGCCTCTTTCTAGACTCATTATTTAGCACCAACAGTCAACAATCATACAGGTATAAAGGTATAAATCCATCATAGAACAGGAAGAGATACCAATTTCTTCACTGACAGTAGCCTCAATAGACCAGAATGCAATGCAGCCATACCTTGCATCTCTGCAGCTCTGTTGTTGGTAGCATGCAAAATACAACGCCCTCTTCGATGGCTTTTTTATTGCCCTCTTGGCTTGGAAAGGAAGGGAAAGCTGTGCATTTGTCCAGTTTACGAGTAATTATGACAGATTGTAATACATTATGCGTATGATGTCAAAATCGAGAGAAGGCATTTGCCAGCACTGTCATTAACGTCTTTCTTGGTCTTGTGTGTGCCAGGCCAAGACGCAACGATGGACATCGGCGGTTTGGAGACGGTGGTGGCAAACTCTGCCTATGTGTCAGCCCGAGGCAGCGTGGATGGAGCTGCAGCAGCCAGCATGCGTGACAAGAAGATGCGTGCTAAGCTGAATCTCCCACACATCAGGAATTGTGAGCACATGAAGACAACTGTAGACTCGGCTTTTGACAGCATGTGCGTCAAACAGCCCATCGGCAAGCGCCTGTTCCAACAGTACCTGGACAGCGAGGCAGCTCATAAGAATGCTGGACAGCTGTGGAAAGACATAGAAGACTACAACATGGCCCAAGAGGAGGATCGAGCGCAGAAAGCCCAAAAAATAGTCAATAAGTACTATCAGTCAGCAGCCAAGACCTTTTGTAGCTTCCTGGAGGAGAAGGCAGTCACTCGAGTTAAGGAAGACCACAAGAACATCCGTGGTGACCTGTTCAAAGAGAGCGAGCCGCAGCTGCTCAAACACCTGGAGACCAAGGCCCTGGCTGGCTTCAAGAACAGCATGTACTTCCTGCGCTATGTTCAGTTCAAATGGCTGGAGAGCCAGCCTGTTAATGAGGAGTGGTTCATGGACTTCAGAGTGCTTGGCAAAGGAGGTTTTGGGGAAGTACATGCTTGTCAGGCTAAGGCAACGGGCAAGATGTATGCCAATAAGAAGCTGGACAAGAAGAGGCTGAAGAAACGCAAAGGCTATGATGTAAGACATGGATGTGGCCTTGGGTATAACCCACCTCCACCTAAAGTTGAAGCTATATTGCCAATCAAATACACCTTAAGTGATCTCATACTTCTGGAAACCTCATAACATAAATGGCCTCTGGCAGGAAATAGGAAAGAGAAGATTGTGAGAAAAGATGACCTAGTAAGTGCAGAGATTTAGTTCAACCACAATGGCTCAATGCAAAGAAGCTTGTGACCCTCTAAAAGAGCTCACAAAGCAGCTCAGAGCTACACTGAGAAAATGCCCTGGGCTGAAGCCCCCCCTGCTTGTAAAAGCATTACTTGGTAATGGTGATTAACCTTTTGCTTAAATTTTGTTGACTGGTATGAGAGCACAACTGCAACAATACATCACTATCATTGTTTAGATATACTGTAACCATCGATGGTAGTACACTACCACTGAGCAGACTTGGAGGAGGATGCATCCATCTATAGTCACTGGTGTGCAACATCACATCAGAAGTGACCGCATTGACATGCAATCAACTTACTCAAATAGGTTACAATAAAGTAATTCTTTCTATTAATCAGTATATTGTACATTTCCAGTTTTGTAGATTTAGTATGTACCTGTAACCCTGCCATTTGCTGTAGGAAATGGGCTAATCATGTTTTGATGTTTGTTTGTGTTTAGGGAGCAATTGTGGAGAAGCGCATCCTAGCAAAAGTTCACAGCCGCTTCATTGTGACGCTGGCCTATGCCTTCCAGACCAAGACCGACCTTTGCCTAGTTATGACAATCATGAATGGCGGAGACCTCAGGTACTTTTCCGTAAACAGCAAATACAGCTTTAAACACACACACACACACACACACACACACACACACACATATACAGTATATATCCATAGTCTGACAGCGTCTTAACCTTTGTGCCTTTGTGTGACATGCTACACAGTAGCTTCTGTAGTTACCAGTGTGGGAATAGTCCTGTCCCACTCCTTTCATCTCTCCTAATCAGCCTAAGATAGATCAACCTCACAGCTAATAAACAGGCTAGGCCCTCAGGTGTGTAATTACGTCAGAAAATAACCCGAGGAGAGCTGTACAGCTTCTCTTCACTCACAGCCTCTCTTTGAATGCTTCCAAAATACTGTGTAACAAAATTTCTTCCACCCTCCTCTTCTCCATCACACAATGCCCATTCCCCAACTGGGTCTAGGTTTCACATGTATAATGTGGATGAAAAGAATCCAGGTTTCAATGAGAAGAGGTCATGTTTCTACACAGCCCAGATCATCTGTGGGCTGGAGCACCTCCACCAGCACAGGATCATCTACAGGGATCTGAAGCCAGAGAATGTACTGCTGGATGATGCAGGTGAGCACTTTCCCCAGAAGTATTGGATGTACCAGCAAGATTTTACTGGGTGTGACACTACAGCCCATAATCACTATCTCAGACCTACTTCATACACCAGTGGTCTCCAACCGTGTGCCATGAGAGCCATGTGTATGCAGGTTTTCATTCCAACCAAACATGCTAGCAGCTGATTTCACTGGTTAGTTCCTCCTCTCTGGTTGAAGTGTGCCAATTAGTGAAGTCAGCTGCTGTAGTGTTTTGTTTGGAATGAAAACCTGCATACACATTGCTCTCAATGGCACATAGTTTTACTACCTTTAGAACAGTAAAACGGTGAAGTCCATACAGTATCCAAATGGCACTAAGAAATTCCTTGTCTTAACAGCGCTCTGTAATAATCAAACCCTTTTCACTCAGGACATGTCCGCCTCTCAGATTTGGGTCTCGCTGTGGAACTTCCACCAGGAAAAGAGAAAACTACTGGATATGCAGGAACTCCAGGTAATGAGAGGATTTTCTTAAGGTGACATTGAACAGCATTGTAGAACACATTTGTATGATCATTCTTTATGACACTGTGTGTCTATGTATATAGGCTTCATGGCTCCAGAGCTGCTCCAGAAAAAGGAGTATGACTACACAGTGGACTATTTCACCCTGGGAGTCACCCTGTATGAGATGATCGCAGCCAAAGGGCCCTTTAGAGTTCGAGGAGAGAAGGTACAAAACACATGTAGAGCAGACACATCAATTCATTTAATTTTATGGGGAAAAATATGCTCAGTACACCTGCTCACTCTTGTCCAGTGACAATTCTTTTGGGACAAATCATACTTCAAGTTCCATGCTCTTGTCGTTTACAAAATGTTTTCTTTCATTCAGGTTGAGCATGAGGAGGTGACTCGCAGAATCTTGAAGGATCCAGTTTCATATGCACCCACCTTCAGCAAAGATTGCAAGGCTCTTTGTGAAGGCCTATTGGAGAAGGACCCAGCGAAACGCCTTGGGTTCAAAAACAATGAGTGCGCTGAGCTCAAGAACCAGCCGTTCTTCAAGGAGCTTAACTGGGGCCGTCTGGAAGCAGGTGGGTGACGTCTACAATATCATCAACACACTGAAATGCATTGATTGCAACACTGCTAAATATCTTGAATTAATTAAGGAGTAACTTGTATGATTACTCCTCATTCACTGTAGTTACACTGAGTAGATAAAGGAGAAGAGACAGGTCAAAGAATTAATTTCAAGTCTTAAGAAAATCAAGAGATGGATGGCACAAAAGGGGGTGGAGCCCAGTAACAACAAGGTGGATCCAATATGTTGTACTCTCACACTGTTCATGTCCTCTGTGTTTTATCCACAGGCATGCTGCCTCCACCGTTTGTCCCTGATCCTAGGATGGTCTATGCCAAAGACATTGACGACGTGGGCGCCTTCAGCACAATTAAGGGCGTGGTGATAGATGGCAAGGACACCGAGTTCTACAACGACTTTTCTTCTGGCAATGTCCCAATCCCCTGGCAGGACGAGCTGATCGAGACGGGTGTGTTTGGAGAGCTGAATATCTGGGGCGCGGACGGCAAGCTGCCCAGTGATCTTGACCCAAATTATGTAGAGGCCAAGGGTGGAGGATGTGTGATCCTTTGAGTCAGAACAACAGATGGAAATAGAGGAGAGGGATGGGTGAACAGTGTTGAGTACGTATTGGTGCATGTATACCAATCGCTGTCTGAATTTCAATTGAAGAGTACCTATTAAAGTTAAACAGATTTAGATTTGTAACATGTTCATTTGGTGCCACTTACTCTTAATCTGTGCAATGAATCGGTAATTATTGTAATAAATGCATTTTATTTGTGTATTTATATAATAATACAATGTATAGGTTATTATGTACCCATGTTGTAATAAGGTTTAGCGTTTTCTTTGTTGTCATACAAATGCTACTGTAAAAGCAGCAGCAGTACATAATGTCAGATAACTTGATAAACATGTAACAAAAAATGTAAATACACAATTATACAAATAACCATTGCAGTAACCTTACATGTGACGGACTATTCTTGTTTAGTAAATTCAGAGAAAACTGTAAAATAAAATATTTTTTGAATAGGAAGCACATGCAATATTTATATAATGTAAAGTATTTTGACCAAAGAAAAGCTGATGTAATGACAATGTAATGTAATTACTTTTATTTACTTTATTTACTTTCAATTACTTACTCATTGTATTACAATAGTGTTTTAGTTAATATTACTGCAAATAAACTATGTAGTGAAAAAGAGTTGAAAGCAATCAATAAAATTGTGCAAAGCATGAATGTACTGTATACTTAAATTACTGAAAAGATGACCAAAATGGGTCTGTGCTGATTTCCCCTCCCATGACTCCCACACTTTCTATCTGGGATCTGCCATAATAAGCTGAGAAACTGGTTAAATAAATGTATAAAATGAGTTTAATACAAAAACCTTGTTATTAGCTTCAACATAAACAAGACACAGTCATTGCTCTCTTTCTCAGTTCCCAGAGCAGTGACTACAGTATATGGAGAACAGTGGCAGCTCAACAGTGACCCCTGCCTTCTACCATGGGACTCAATGCCACTGTACATGTATAGGGTCATACACTATGAAGGGGACCAAACTAACACAAGTTCACCAATAGTCATCCAATTAGTTTTTATTTCCCTTGATTGTGTGGCTCTGCATGGCCCACCATTTTAAAGTTGGTTTCCTTACAGGTTTGTTGTACTGAGGCAGTTTTTTGACAGAAAGATTCCCCTGGTGACTCTGCACTCTTCACAGAGTGTGTGTTTTAGAAAGTATTTTTAGTTGCGTACAGTGTGGCTTATTTACCCTTGAGGACCCTGTCACAACTGTCAATATGAGAACTTCCCATGAACGCAATAAACCTTTAAAGTAATAACAATTTGCAGATTAGAATGTAATAGTCTTGTTTACATAATACATTTCCACTTATGTAATAAAAGTTACCTATCATTATCTTAATAACTGTAGTGTAATAATCATTACTCTAAGGGATGATTACATCGACAGGAAGGTTCAATATTTTTGTTTTCATTGATCCTTTATTTAATCAGATAGTCTCATTCACACCGAGATCGAGAAAACACGATCATAAAAATGACAAAAAAATACAAATACAATTCAGTCACATCTTCCAGAAGTCATTCAGTAACATACAGGTACATACTGTACATTACAAAAAGCAATCAGAAACAACATAGAAAATGAGAGATATTACTTTAAAATCAAAGAAGGGCACAAGAAATTGTGATTTCAAAGTGATCTGCAATCTGTTCCATTTAAAAAGTGGCTAGTACCAGAAATTAACAGTGTAAAGTTCAGAATTTATGCTTAGAGTATTTAAAATGAACCATTCTTGTGATCTAGTTCCATAACTACTGGATATAAGAACAAGTAGAGATGTGAAGTACAGGGCTAGCTTCAAAAATACAGCCTTATAGATAAATATAATGTACTGCATTTCTCTTCTCCTTCTTAGAGATGACCAGAGAGTTGATGTAAGTCTGGTGAGTCTGAAATTTATCGCCTGTAATAAAATACTAGGTACTGTCATAAACTGCATCCAATGGCTTCAAAGTAGAAAGGGACAGCACGCAAACATAAAATATCTCCATATCAATTACAGGTATGCCTGTGGATTGTACAATGTTTTTTTCTATTTTTGAAGCACTCTTAAAATAATTTTCATCCCGTTTTTGAGATGTTGCCCATTGGTCTTGAATGATAATCTAGCCATATTCCAAAGGATTCATATGATTGTACACGTTCAATTTGGATGCCATTGAATTTATGTATATCAAGATTAGCAGTAGTAGTGAGAGTCCTAATCAATGACATATATTTTGTTTTGTCTTAGTTTGATCATTGATTAGTTGACTGATTGATTGATTGGTAGATTGATTGGTAGATTGATTGGTTGATTGATTGGTTGATTGATTGGTTGATTGATTGGTTGATTGGTTGATTGGTTGGTTGATTGATTGATTGATTGATTGATTGATTGATTGGTTGATTGATTGGTTGATTGATTGATTGATTGATTGATTGATTGATTGATTGATTGATTGATTGATTGATTGATTGATTGATTGATTGATTGATTGATTGATGAGAGGTACCTGGAAAGCACAAAAGGCAGACTGTAATCTAGCAGGAGCCTGGCTTGGAGTGGAGCCCATGGCATACAAGATGCCAACAGCATAAAATGAACATTACAATGTATAGTATTTATACAGGGTAAAATGGCAATAAGAGTGTACCAAGGATACATCCTTGAGGAATGCCCTTACTTAATTAAGCTTGACATCAGCAAAAACAGCTTCTTCCAGAGAAGCATAGAACCAGTTATAGGCAATATCATCCAAACCAATAAAGTGCAACTTATTTGATAAAATATTACAGTCAACAGTATCAAATATCTTAGATAAGGTGAATAGGACAGCACAATGTTGTCTATTTATTTATCACTTTAACAATATCCTTCATCACAAGGCTTGCAGCTGTACTGTACTATGGCCTGGTCTAAACCCTGATTGCTGTGGCTGTAGGATACATTCACTTCTAAAAAGGCAAGTAGTTGATAAACCAATAAACCAAAGATTCAAAAATGTATTTATCAAAAACTGTGTAATGTAAAAAAAAAAACAATCTGTCACCCATTCACAGATTAGAGTTTATCTAATGTTCCACATCTGAAATGGGATGAATGTGCATGTATGATTTAAAACTTAAAAACACACTATGGCAATGTCTGTCAAAATAAATGCAATTTAATATTTTGGCCATATCATTCTCCTGTACTTTCCAGCAGTAGGCTATTGAAATAATCTACCATCACTATATTTAAATAACAAGTTCAAACAATTATTGATTATTCTGAGAGGGAACTGTGCTTATCCGTGAGCACACTAAGCAATAAAATGGTGGTGAGAGAAGATCTATAAGTGTTTCTAAACAGGGCTTGTTCGGAACAATCACTTTATTTTGGCAAGGCAAGAAACACATGTATGTTGCTGGGATGGTGGACAGCCTCACTAACACAATGCAGCTTGGCCCCACAAGCCAGAAGCATGTTAGCAGGTTAGAAAGTGGCCCTGAAAAAACACAAAGCCATACAGTCAGAGAGGAGAGGAAAACTACACACAAAGAAAATGTTGCAAATTATTTGCAAAACCAAATTTAAAAGTCAAAAGGTATTGCTAAAGTCCTGTAGTGTCCTTGATGGAGGGTATCACTATGAAATATGCGGTTGTAAAATGCAGGTGGATCTCAGGCATATCAGGTATCTTTTACTTCTACTATCAGGTGTTTTATACTATTGTCTTATTGTTTGTAAAGCTCTTTATTACTATATGGTTTAAAGAGTGCTGTACAAATAAAGTTTATTGAATTATTATTATACTGCCCTTGATTTGATGTGAAGTGATGACCAAGGAGTGACTCTACCCTTTGAGGAACCCATAATGAAGACCAGGGGCCATATATACAAATGTTGCGTAATATGCACAGACATTGTGCATACATTATGCTAAATTGAACTGAGAATTTGCTACCATCCAAACTGTGTTTGTTCACACAAACTTCAACCATTTTTTAAATATTGGACAGTAGTGACAAGAGTCAAAATTTATTAAGGCCTAAAAGTGTTTCTTCAAACCAGTAATTTCATCATAATTAATAAGTTTAATTAACTGGTTAGCTAGCAAGGTCGAAACTTTCCAATGTTAGCGGCTAGTTACACGCTAGTTAATGAAAAGCTGTGTTACCTAATATAACACTGTAACTGAATGATTTCAGTACTAAGATACCGGCTGACATTGTATAATTTTAGTTTATGGTTTATTTAAAGAGCAGCAAAAGGGTTATTGTGAGTGCTAGGTGATTCAGTGAG
>NW_027280829.1:0-5000 GCF_046629955.1 Centroberyx affinis
CCCACCTTGCCCCCCAGCTCGTAGGCGCAGTCCAGCGGCGTTCTCTGCCTGTTGTTCCTCAGCTGAAGCCCCGCCCCCCCGCCACCAGAACCTCCACCAGCGCCTGGTGACCCCCCCGCACCGCCTCGTGCAGCGCCGTGTTCCCCTGCTGGTTCACTATGTTCACCAGGGCATTACTCTGAGGGGGGGGGGGGAGAGAGAGAGTGTGAGGGGGGGGGGGGGGGAGGGAGAGAGTGTGGGGGGGGGGGAGTGAGGGGGAGAGAGAGAGAGAGTGGGGGGAAGGGAGGGAGAGAGAGAGGAGAGAGGTGGGGGAAAGAGAAGAGAGTGGGGGGAGGGAGGGAGAGAGAGAGAGGGGGAGAGAGAGAGAGAGAGAGGGGGGGGAGAGAGAGAGAGAGATGGGGGAGGGAGGGAGAGAGAGAGAGGGAGAGAGAGAGGGGAGAGAGAGAGAGAGAGTGGGGGGGAGGGGAGGGAGAGAGAGAGAGTGAGAGAGTGGGGGAAAGAGAAAAGAGAGAGAGGGGGGAGGGAGGGAAGAGAGAGAGAGAGGGAGAGAGGGGGGAGAGAGAGAGAGAGAGAGAGGGGGGGGAGGGAGGGAGAGAGAGTGGGGGAGGGAGAGAGAGAGAGAGTGGGGGGGACAGAGAGAGAGAGTGGGGGGAGGGAGGGAGAGAAAGAGAGAGGGAGGGAGAGAGAGGGAGAGAAAGAGGAGGGAGGGAGAGAGAGGGAGAGAAAGAGAGAGGGAGAGAGAGGGGGGAGAGAGAGAGAGAAGAGAGAGAGACGGGGACAAGGGGGGGATCCATCAGATACATAATATAAATTTCAATTTCAATACAATAAATATATATGCAAAATAATTATTATTACTGAACATTTTAATGCCTCTCTTTCCAAGGAGAGAGAGAGAGAGAGGAGAGTGTGAGTGAGTGAGTGTGTGTGTGTGTGTGTGTGTGTGTACCTGTAACAGGATGGTGGCCGTCTCCAGGTTTCCACGGAGACAGGCGTGTATCAGAGGTGTGTTGCCATAGTGATCCTTCTTGTTGAGTTTGGCGTTGAACTCCAGCAGCGACCGCACCACCTACACACACACACACACACACACACACACACACACACACACACACACACACACACACACACACACACACACACACACACACACACACACACACACACACACACACACACACACACACACACACACACACACACACACACACACACACAAAACAATAAAGACCCTGACAGACTGAAGGCCAAGTCTACTTCTGTCTCAGCATTTCTTTAAAATGTATTTCCAATGTACTTTTATGTTTAAATGTTATAAAACAGCATATCATAATATATGGATTTCTGTTAAACTGCTCAAATAAAGATAATTGAAAGAAGTGTCTGCATTTCTAGTTCTGCTGCTGTTTCTGCTGTAGAGCAGAGGAACACTAGGTGGCAGAGTGGAGCTTTGTTCACACAGCAGACACCACAGAAGAAGAGCAGTGACACTGTTGTGGATATTTCACTTCATCTGGAGTCTTAGAACCAGAGAGAAACATCTGAACCTCCTCAGCTGGTCTCTGTTCCTCTGCTCCATGCAGAGGAGTGACCGAGTCCACTCTGCTCCAGTCCCAAGTCAGTCTCAAGTCTTGAGGCACAAGTCAAGTCCCAAGTCTAAATGTAGATTACCAAGTCAAGTCCAAGTCAAGTCCAAGTCATTAATGTCAAGTCTCAAGTCTAAATGTAGAACAGCAAGTCAAGTCAGAACAAAATCAAGAGTCCAGTATCAATTTAATATCTTAAAGAAAACTAAATATCTAGGACTTTTCAATGCAATATGGTTTTAATAGGATAAAAACTCGGTAAGAGCATCATGAGTTTGATTTCTATAATCAGTTTCAACTTCAATAAATTCAATCATTCCATACAAATTCAGAAAACAGAATTTAAATTCAGTCGTCTGCTGGAACAATCTCATCACTTTCAATCTAAGTCATTTACACAAACACAAGATCTCAAGTCAAGACTTTAGAAACCTTTTCAAGTCATCAGAGTACAAGTCAGAGTCAAGTCCCAAGTCACCAGAACCCAAGTCAAGTCTCAAGTCTCAAGTCTTCTCTTCATGCATCAAGTCAGTCTCAAGCAATTAAAACTGTGACTCTAGTCCAGGTCATGTGACTCGAGTCCCTCCTGTGGGTCAGCTGCAAACAGCTACAGAGAAGTTATGGAGACTCTCTGGCACAGACCTGTACACCGGCCTGTACCCAGCATGCCTTGCTCCTACCTGGACGTGGCTGTTCTGGCTGGCCAGGTGCAGCGGCGTGGCGCTCTGGGCGTTGCGGCGTTCACGTTGGCTCCGTGTCGAGTCAGCAGGGCGACCAGCGGGGCGTGGCCGTGAAGAGACGCTACGTGAAGAGGACAGAACCCGTCCACACTTCTGCTGTTCACACCCAAGACCACCAGCCTGCAGGACACACTGCTGCTGGACACACAGGAGACACACAGGAGACACACAGAGACACACAGGAGTCAGACAGGAGACACACAGGAGACACACAGGAGACACACAGGAGACACACAGGAGACAACAGGAGTCAGACAGGAGACACACAGAGTCAGACAGAGACACACAGAGACACACAGGAGACACACAGAGACACACAGGAGACACACAAGAGACAGACAGAGACACACAGGAGACACACAGGAGACACACAGGAGACACACAGGAGTCAGACAGGAGACACACAGGAGTCAGACAGAGACACACAGGAGTCAGACAGAGACACACAGGAGACACACAGGAGACACACAGGAGACACACAGGAGACACACAGAGACACACAGGAGACAGGAGACACACAGGAGACAGAGAGGAGACAGACAGGAGAGACACAGGAGACAGACAGGGAGACAGAGAGGAGACAGACAGAGAGACACAGGAGACACACAAGAGACAGACAGGAGACACACAGAGACAGGCAGAGACACACAGGAGACACACAGAGACACACAGGAGACACACAAGAGACAGACAGAGACACACAGAGACAGGCAGAGACACACAGAGACACACAGGAGACACACAGAGACAGGAAGAGACACACAGGAGACACACAGGAGACACACACGAGACACACACGAGACACTCAGAGACAGGCAGAGACACACAGATACACACAGAGACACACAGGAGACAGACAGAGAGACACAGGAGTCAGACAGAGACACACAGGAGACACACACAGACAGCAGAGACAAACAGGAGACAGACAAAGACACACAGGAGACACACAGAGACAGGCAGAGACACACAGGAGACAGGCAGAGACACACAGGAGACAGGCAGAGACACACAGAGACACACAGGAGACACACAGGAGACACACACGAGACACACAGAGACACAGAGAGACACAGAGAGACACACAGGAGACACACAGAGACACACAGGAGACAGGGAGAGACACACAGAGACACACAGAGACACACACACACACAGAGACAGACAGAGACACACAGAGAGACAGACAGGAGACAGACAGGAGACACACAGGAGACAGACAGAGACACACAGAGAGACAGACAGGAGACAGACAGGAGACACCCAGGAGACACACAGGAGACAGACAGAGAGACAGACAGGAGACAGACAGGAGACACACAGGAGACAGACAGAGACACACAGAGAGACAGACAGGAGACAGACAGGAGACACCCAGGAGACACACAGGAGACAGACAGAGAGACAGACAGGAGACAGACAGAGAGACAGACAGGAGACACACAGAGACACACAGGAGACACACAGGAGACAGACAGAGACAGACAGAATGAGGAACACATCAGAGTTTTAAAGTTGTAAAGGTTTTTGAAGTCCCGCCCCTCTGATCCCTCCCTGTTACGCCCCGCCCCAACATCCTGCTGCAACAGGAAATACATCACATTAAGGAAGTGGAGATGCTGTTTCACGGGGTCTTTAACACACATGAAGTTATGGATGATGAATTTCACAGCAAAACAAACAAATGTCAGACACAAACTAAAGATCCAGCAAGTAGCCAAACACATTTCTCTAGTCACTGTGTTACAAGCTGAGGGGACGAGAGGTGTGTCTACTGTCTGCTGTGTGATGTGAACACAGCTTCATGTGTGTGTGTGTGTGTGTGTGTGTGTGTGTGTGTGTGTGAAGGTTATTATAGTTTTGCATTTTTCATTAGTTTTTATTTTTATTTCGTTTTTAACTTTTTGTTTTCAATTTCAGTTTAGTTTTAGTTTTTAAAGCGGGTTCGCTAGTTTAGTTTAGTTTTTATTTTTTGAAAATGTTTAGTTTTAGTTTAGTTTTTATTAGTTTCAGTGTTAGTTTTAGTCTTTTTTGTAATATGGGGTATTTGTCAGGAGCGAGATTCAAAAATTCAAAATACTAGGCTTATGTATGAAATAAATTGACAAAGACGAAAACTAAAGACATTTTCTCTATAATTTTAGTTTATTTTAGTTAGTTTTGTAAACACACAATACAGTTTCAGTTAGTTATCGTTCTTTTGAAAAGCCTCGTTTTTATTTTTACGAAAATGTTTTTCACACCTAGTTTTTGTTATTTTGTTAGTTTTCGTTAACGATAATAACTTTGTTGTGTGTGTGTGTGTGTGTGTGTGTGTGTGTGTGTGTGTGTGTGTGTGTGTGTGTGTGTGTGTGTGTGTGTGTGTGTGTGTGTCATGAAAAGCTGCAGCAGGCAGACCTTCTGGGCCGGAGCACAGCCCGGACACTGGCACAGCGGGTGGCAGAGTGGGGTCTGGGAGGGAAGAGCCTCCTCCTCTTCCTCATCCAACCACTCCAACAGGTACCGCACCTGGACACACACACACACACACACACACACACACACACACACACACACACACACAGATGTAAAGGGCAGTGTTCAGGACGGTGTAAATGAACGGACTGAACAGATTTTTCTTCTCACCATCTCCACGTCTCCGTCTGCCACGGCTCGCAGCAGCTTCTCCACCTGT